>NW_020451304.1:1603120-1621441 GCF_003343035.1 Apteryx rowi
GGAGGGGCTGTCGGGGGGACAGGGTTGTGGGAGAGGGGCAACTGGGGGGTTGGGGTAACTGGACAGGGAGTGTGGGGGGTGCCGAGGGCAATTGGGGAAGGGGAGACTGGTGAAGAGGTCACTGGGGATGTGTGGAGAGCAGGGAAGGGGGTGGGTGCAGGTGGGGGGTGTCGCACCCTGAGGGAGGTACAGGGTGGGGGTTTTACCCGGCCAGCAGCGGGGGCTCAGGGTGCTTTGCGCCGCACGCGGCTCTCCCGGCCCGCGGGGGCAGGTTCGGCACCAGCTGGGCAGCTCCGTGCGCGCCCAGCAAACCCGCTCTCTCCTCCTAGAAACCGGCCGGAGGGCAAAGTGCTGGAGACGGTGGGGGTGTTTGAAGCACCAAAGCAACACGGCAAATATGAGACAGGCCAGGTAAGCAGTCTTGGGGAGCGGAGCTGAGCCTGCAGGCTTCTGCCACAGAGGTAGAGTAGCTGCGTGATTTACCTGCAAGAAGGCTCCTGCCTAGTAGCAGAAGGCCAGAAATTTCACAGTTCAGCGCTCCTTGTCCCTGCTGTGTCTGCAGTTTGTCAGTCATCTGACAGTAGGAAATTGATAAGAATCTGCAGCATGCCACAACTATTCATGCAATGGTATTTGCTCTACTGATTTTATTTAAGCATAGTTTTAAGCAAAGTTTTTAAGCAAAGTTTCCCTTTGGCAGCAAAAATGTCAATTGCCAAATTTGAGAAATAAAGCTAAATTTGTCATTTCTATGCTTATGACTCAGATATCTGTTTCTCCATCTTTGAGTGGTCTCTTTCATTCTGGTCTCCTTTTCTGCACTTCTGATGTCCAGTGTGTTATAACTGATTTAGTCATTCATTTTAATGGGATGGAGATGACGTGAATTTGTTCTTTCATCCCAAGCCGCTTATGTTCCCTCTTTGTCTCTGCTCCAGGTCTACACAAAGGTGATTCTCCTTTTATCTCTGTCCTACACGTGTAGGCTCCATGTAAACATAGCTAGTTCTACCTCTATAAAATTTTTTTAGATATAATCAGAAAAGGGCTTTTGGCTCTATGTTTTCTGTTGTACCTAAGTTGACAGAAGCTTGCTATGTATTAAAATGTAATTATTTGTTCTTTTCAGCTATTTCTTCACAGTGTGTTTGGCTATCGAGGAATAGTCCTGTTTCCCTGGCAAGCCAGGCTTTATGATCGAGATGTTGCTTCTCCTGTCACAGAAAAGTGAGGATTTGTTCTTGTTTGTATGCTGTTATACTACTGTATTTACATTTCTTTGAGTTTCTTGGTCAGGGTAAACAAACCTTTTTAAGGGAGACAGTGGTACAAGTCTGTTTTGTATGAACATCAGTTGAAAGAGAGGTGCTCAAACAAGAGAGATTGCATGAGTATTAATTTTGTTTTAATTAAGAGACAGGATGGAATTATGAGGGAAGAGTGTGTCTGTCTAGAAAATAAAAAATAAGTCTCTCCACATTTTTTTTTTTTTAGTAAAACAAAACTTTGTGCTGCTTTTTGAGTTAGGACTAGGCTCCTGTGTTAAAATTGCAGGCTGCTTCCTGTATAGATTGCCAGTGAGTTGCATTTGTCACCTGCTTCCCCAGTTTCAACCTGGTGGGCTAAGTTTATCCATCTGATAGACTGAGTCTCTTTTTATTTACTTCCCTCACCGCTCCCTTCCATTTCTCTCCCTGGCTCTTGTTGGAGGTATGCCAGGTGAGTGGGTGTTTGGACTTGGAAAAGACTGAGGAGCGAGCAGATAGCGAATGAGCGAGCAGTGAAAACGGCTACCCCAGACGGGATACTGGACTGACCAGAAGAGCTTCCGAGTCATCTGAAAACAGAGCTGTTGTGCCTGCGACAGGCACCGTTGACTGTCATCCCAGCTCATTTATCGTTGTGTGGGTGGATGACATGAATATAATTTGGATGGAAATTGAATGATTGCAGACTCTGAAATGTACTTTAAAAATTACTGTTTATGAGTGGGCTTGCTCCTGGTAAGAACAGTTTGCTACCGTGCGGAAATGAACTCTCTCCCGTCCTGCGTACTAGCTCAGGCGAGAGGGGTGGGCTTGTGCTAGTGCACAGGTTAGTGGGGCTGCTCTGAGCTCAGAGCTCTGCTTTTCCGTTTAGGAGCGAGAATGCGGCAGGACATGGTTCCAAAGAAGTCAAAGGCAAAACGCATACTTACTAYCAGGTGTTAATAGATGCCCGGGATTGTCCGCATATAGTAAGTAACCAGTAATCTTTTTACTGAAACTCAGAGGTCTTCTCCTATATGAATTCTCTAAATGTRCAGCTACTGGAATAAAAAGGCTGACAGAGTGCTGCTAAGATGACTAACCTGAGTTCTTATCCTGGGAATGTTTGGAACTTTTAGGCCAAAGTCATTCTTGAAGTCATAATTTCCCTGAGAAAGGTAGTCTGGAGTGTCATATCACTRTTTTCTGAGCCATATTTCCCCTCTCCAGCCTCAGTTCCTCTTCCTGTTGGTATTCRTATTCTGTTGCATATAGCTCATTATGAATGTGGGTGACAACACCAAAAACCCTCTTCGCTTGATGTTTGAATGGAGAGTTAGTCTAGAGAAATTAAAAAAAGAAATGTTCTGATGTGAATTGGTTAAGTAAAATAAAAGTTACACACTTAGGAGAGAACTGTATATTAAAACCTGGCTGGAGACTGGCCTGCAACATTCTGTACTGAAAAATATAAATCTCCCTTTTTCTCAGTCCCAGAGRTCGCAGACAGAAGCGGTTACGTTCCTGGCAAATCACGACGACAGCAGAGCCCTCTATGCCATACCAGGTGAGTGATGTGCGCCTGGGGGTGCGTTTGGAGCTTTGTGGAGATGTGGACTGTCRGGATGCGAGGTTGGAAGAGTCGTAAATCTCTTCTGAGCTACCCTTTACTGGAGAAGTTCAATGGCTTGTGGGGTTTCTTTTTCAGGTTTAGACTATGTAAGCCATGAAGACATCCTTCCCTACAGCTCCACTGATCAAGTGCCCATCCAGCATGAGCTCTTCGAGAGGTTTCTCTTGTACGACCAAACAAAAGGTAACTTCTGGCTCAGAGGGAAATCTTTGAAGCCAGCTGCTTAACGTCTTCTAAGACAAGTATCCAGAACTCATCATCTTAGATACAGTGTAAAATTGTGGTCTGCTTCGGGTTTTGTTACAGTAAAGCCTCCTTTAAATAATTTTTGTAACTATGCGAAAGCTCTAAGGGGAGGACACTTGGTTACAGCGTGCCTCTCCTGCTAAGCAGTCATCTTTCCCCTCCCTGCAGTTCCACCTTTTGTAGCAAGGGATACACTGTGTGCGTGGCAGGAAAAGAACCATCCCTGGTTAGAGCTCTCTGATGTGCACCGAGAAACCACAGAGAACATCCGAGTCACAGTCATCCCTTTCTATATGGGCATGAGGGTAGGTCTGCRTTGCACGTTGCTATGTTAGTTTTGCGATCTGTTTATCTTGCATGTTTTTCTAAGGCCAGTATACTGACTGAAGTTACCTTCTGCTCKTACTGGAGAAATGACTTTTTATCATAGTTGTGATTTCATTGTCATTATTTCCAGCAGAGGTATGAACTTGAAACCCTTTTCTCATACGTTTTTGGAGAATGGCTCCTGCAACTTGGCTTTTGCTTGTTACTTGTAGGATGTGAAATACCCTGGACTGTTCTGCAGAACAGTGTTAGCAAGATATTCATGAAGATTTAGGAAAGCCTGTACATTGATCCTTGACTGCCTGAGTCACAGATGGGCATGTATGTAAGGTGACACTGAGGCCGTCTGCCCTATAATGAAAGACATGCTGTTAACCTGTCCAGCAGTGAGGTGGTGGGTGCCGAGGTCCGTTTTCTGGTTCTAATGCAGATCAGAAGGTTTGGCTAAAGCCTTCTGGGTTTAGCTGGTACTATGTGCTCTCTAAAGCTTAATAATTTGATGTTCAGCATCCAAAATAATAAGACCTGATGTTGGCCAACAGTTTTCTGAGCGGGAGGGCTGGGAATTACATCGGCAGTTTGATTTCTGAATCTAGTCAAGTACGGCTGCCTGGGAACCTGGGCTGTTACGGGTGAAAGTTCTGATGTGGAATTGCAGCTTCCATGGAGCCCAAATGATATTTTTCCTAACATGGTCAGACAAAGAGATGCCTGAAGGCAAGGATTCAAGTGTTTCTAGACCTGTATAAAGTGCGTAATTAACATGGGGATCCATTTTTGGTCAACCCTCCATAGTCACAAGATCCTTGAAATTCTCCCACCTCATGATTACATGTCTAGAGCAGAGCCAGTGCCAGGCGGTAACTGATGGACTGCTTTGGAGAGCAGCTGTCTTTGTGCTCACGGGAGTTGTCTGCGTCAGTCTGGCATGGAGCGTGAGCCCCTGTGCTTGTGCTGTGCTGACAGCTGAAGAGGTTTTGGCACTGAGCTTTGAGGGACAGCTGCTAAAGTCTTTTGTTTCTCTTGACAGGAAGCCCAGAATTCCCATGTCTACTGGGTAAGTGCCTTCTGTTTCACAAAGCAGCTAAAGGGAAGGAATTTATTTGCTGTGGCATCACTGCTGTGTGATAAGCTCTGAGGAAGAGTAGCCCTTGCCTGGCAACTGTTTCCCAATATTGACTGTGGGTTATTGGCAATTTGCAGTTGATTCCAGTTCTTGATCACAGTCTTTCTTCTGTCTAGTGGCGCTACTGTATTCGCTTGGAGAACCTTGACAGCGAAGTCGTACAACTACGAGAACGGCACTGGAGGATATTTAGCTTGTCCGGCACCTTGGAAACTGTCAGAGGTCGTGGGGTTGTAGGAAGGGTAGGTATTGTGTAATATCATGTATTTCTTTTGGGAAATGTAGCCTTTTGCTTGGGCTGAGTTAGCAGTCAGTTTCTTAATGGACATTTTTAGATGGAATACAAAATGAGCTATGAAAAATATCACGTGAGGAGCTTTTCATCTGTTGTTAATACTTGTGAGCTGAAACCTCACACTGAGTGTTAGAGAATGGTCCTAAATGACTGATAATGGGAAAACTGCAATTCTCCTGCTACTCACTGGGTGAGTTGTTTGTCATCTAGTTGATAGTGATTCTCAGGGTGTTAAGCAGAGAAGAGGAACTGGTGCTAAGTACCATTTTGAAGCCCATGGATCTCTGTTTTTCTTGTTGCTGTGTAAATTTCCTGTTGATGGGTGGCTGTGGAGAAATCTTAAGATCTGCTGCTGATGTAGAGTGGTCTCTTCTTGTCTTCTCAGGAGCCAGTTTTATCCAAAGAACAGCCAGCATTTCAGTACAGCAGTCACGTCTCCCTGCAGGCATCCAGTGGTCACATGTGGTAAGGAGCATTTATTACTGCAGTAGTATTTAGATGTAGGACCCCACAGCGCTGATCTGGGACGCACAGAGTTTGCAGTCTGGAATTAAGACTCAAAGGTGGGTAGAAGTGGGCTGCACAGGACATACTTGATAGTTAAAACGGGTGTTTTTATGAGCTACTCTATAGTAATAGTCCCAGTTAGAGATAAGAACATCTGCTGATTCCCTGCACTGAGAGAGGCTCCAGACTAATTTATCCTCTTTCTCTGGTCTGTGCCAGACTGGATTTGAAAAGAGCTGGAGCAGTTCTCCATCATCAGCTGATGTACTTGGTTTCTATCCCTCTCAGTCCTCAGTGTGAGAGGCATGTCTTCATGCGTGCACAAGTATTCCCTGCACTTTCACCGGGCTTTGACTCTCCCTGAGTGAAGCTGTGCAGTTCTGTGTCCAAGGAGTTGGCGTGCRGGATTATTCCCAATTTAGGTCAGATAAGGCCTTCAGTCTGACATTAAAGTCTCCTCTTCTGTAGGTGTGGGCAAGAAAGTGTTCAGGTTGAGCTGTTCTTTTCCTGTGCCTTGGGGCTGAAACAGATTCCCTTCCCTTCGAGTGCATTGGCACACTTAGTGTCATCTCTGTGGGGCCAGGAAATGCACTGCCAGCTCTTGCCTTTTGTATGACAGGTCCTTCTGGCTTGTGTTTTTTGAGTAAATCTGTTTTAGAAGTTAAGCTGCCTTGGAATTGCCTGAGTTGGAAAATGCATGAGAGCAGCTCTTTGCCTATGAGATACACCTTTGTTAGGGCTGTTTGCCATGCTATGTATTTGCAGTTGCCTGAATGCATGCCCTGGGGAATTAAAACAGCTTGTTTAGTGTTTTTTTCCTCTCTACATGCATCCTGAAGAGAAGGAGACAAAGGTTCTGAAGTTCAGAAGCTGTGCTCGGCTTGGCTTCTTTTGTCCTTATTTGTGTCCTCTGCCTAATGAGAACCTACTACTGTATCTCCACAGTCCTCTTGCCCGTGCCATATTCTGCAGTACACAGTGGTCTGTATTTCAGGGCAGTGAGAGTTCTTCTGGAGACGTGGCAAATGCTTCTTCTGTATAAGAACGAATAGATTTGGTTCTTCAATGCCCTTTCTGAAATTCAAAGCAGAAGCTGCTCCGAGTTATGTCTGTGACGGGATTTCGTAGTTGTTCCAGACTTCTTAACCAGTGGAGCTTCTGCCAAGAAATAAGAATCTGAATTTACTGGTAATCAGTTTGTAAAAATAGCTCAGATGGTTCTGTCCCCTTTGGGGTGGGTTTGAGGTAAACAGTGCTGCAGATGCTTGGGGTGCAATATAGCTCCTGGGGGCTCCAGTCATGACATCTCTCTTCAGGAARTGTACATCAGAGATGTGTTGTAAACTGCCCAGGAGTATTGTAATAACTGAGTCACCTTGGCAGAGAGGTGTGCTTGCTGCCAAACCGGCCTTGCAAACGCAGCCCCAGAGTCCCTCTGCAGGATATGGAAAAGTTCATTTCTTGCCTTTTAGCTGATGATTCCTAGCTGTGTTTGCCCCCGGCCTCGGTGTGATYGCTGCCTTTATCTTGCAGGGGTACTTTTCGATTTGAGAGGCCTGACGGCTCCCACTTTGATGTCCGAATCCCACCCTTTTCTCTGGAAAGCAACAAAGACGAGAAGACCCCCCCCTCCGGCCTTCACTGGTAGAGCAGACTGAGTGCCAAGACCCACAGACAACTGTGTGTGTTGTAGACCTTTGCCTCCCCATCACACTGCAGCCAGGAACACGGAGCTTTTAAACATTTTAAACCATTTTTGTTTTAACCGTTGTCTAACGGGGAGGTTTTTTTGAACTTTAATACTGGCTCTCTCAGGCTTCTTGTAAACATAAGCTCTGTTACAGTTAACCCTTCCGTCTGTGGCACCTGCTGGGGTTGGAGCTGGGGAGTTAGATCTGTGCTGCTGCAGAAGATTGGCCCACTCAGCAGGYCTGGACCCCTTCCGATGTGTTGTGACTTCTCTGCAATATGAGGTTTCTCTAATAAACTGGCCCTTCCAGTTGCAACCCGTCTTCCTTTGTAAACCAAGGCCTGGGTTTTGCATCAAGCCTGCCCMAGCCTGTTTCTCCCCCCTCACCCATGTGCAAAGCGGAGTCAGCCCAAACTTCTTACTGCTTCAGCAGAGAAGATTTTTAGGGAGCAGAAGRGTGAGCCGTTCCGCTTCCTAGTGAGGCGCAGCCTTCCTGCAATGCAGCTGCTTTCTGGGATTTAGCCAAGGTGTGGCAGAGCAGCCTGAAAGCCGCACTCCCTCTGCACAGCTCTGAATGGCACTGCTCGTCTGGACTGTGCTGGAGGGATGCCGAGCCCATTTGGTTGGAGAAGGGAGTGCAGAAGTGCAAAGGCCGTTTGGCAGGTGGTGCTGAGCAGGCTGCTGCGTGTGGAGCACAGGCCAGCTTGTGGTGGTAGTGCAGGACAGGTGGACAGGAGCCCTCCCCTGCTGCAAGGTCTTGCCTAGCGTGWGAAATGTGCTGCTTAACTGCTAGAGGTTACTCCTGTGCCCGTGACGTGGTGGCAACCATATCTCTTTGGTTGGTAGTTTCTGCTTCACCAGGAAGGGCTTGTTTTAACCTGGAGTACTGAAGCCGCAATGAGCTGGTGCTTGGCTTCCTACTCCTGCTTTCTGAGGTCAACAGGTCTTAACTTTTGTACACTGGGCAGAGGGCCCTGCAGAGCCGAGCAGGTGCAGGTCARTGAAATTCCCATACGCTTATGATGTATAGGTTTGTGGGATTTTTGCTTTTACRTAYGAAGGGCCTAGTCTACAGTGCAAATCAGKCATTAGCTATTTTGCAAGCCAGAACTGTGCTTGCAGGTGCTCTGAGGATTGCCGAGATCCCCGAAGGCTAGCAGAGAGACGTGGGCCTCTGCGGTGGGACCCTTTTGGCTGCCTGTGGGCTTCCAAGGCCAGACTGTCTGGGTGACTCGCGGGGGCAGAGGTAGATGGCTTTGTGATGTGAAGGCTGGGCAAAAAAAGTTTCAAACAAATATTGCTTCTCTCCTTGGTCTTGCTTAAATGACAAGGGATAAATAACTAATGTGACTTTTTTTCCTTTCTGATTTGAACATATTCCAGTTGTCCCCTCTTCCCGAGTCCTCCCCTCTGAACTGCCTTTTTGCCTTTGGATCTGCTGCGGGCATCCCAGCTGACAGACAAACAGCCTTCAGAGATGGCACTGGGAGAGACTCGCACGCTGTCTTGCAGCCAACTGACACGTACATAGGAATAACTACTGCTGCTTAGACAGTGTTTAKTTGTCACCAGTCCCTTAATTTCCTGACTTCCCTCCTCTCAGGTAGGATGTGCTTTCTTCACTGTTCTTCAAGCTAAAAGGTTAATAGTCAGCTTGCCTTTAGGGACAGGAGAGGATCGGTGTAAAGAACAGCCGGCAGCTGAGCTGATTCCCTAGCAGGAGGGATAAGGGAGGATGATCCCGCGCGCTGCTTTTCCCTTCCGTGTCACTGCTGAGTAGCAGCTGCGCTGTCTTTCCCCGGGGTTACTGGCTTCGGTTTTGCTGGCCATGGCGACGCTGCTGTAAATGTTTAACCGCGCTGCTCGCCTGCCTGCGCTCCCGGGGGGGGAGGCGCTGCCCGGGGGAAGGCCGCCTCGTCGCCGCGGGCCGCCTCTCCCCTGCGGGCGCGCAGCTGTACGAGCGCCGAGCAATAAAGCACTGAGGAACGGCCGCGGGCTCTGCCTCTGATTTCCCCAGCGCGGCGACATGCACACCGCTGCCACGGCGCGGGAGGGCGCCCGGGCCCGGGGCACCTGCCGCCGCCGCCATGTTGGCGCCGTGCTCGGCGCTGCGCGCTCCCGGCATGCCCCGCGCCGGCACCGCCCCTCCATCCTCCGCCGGGCGCGCGCGGAAGTGACGTGAGCGGAAGTCGCGCGGCGGCGAGGAGGCGGCATGGCGGCGGCGGGCGCGCACCGGCCCGGGCCGCTGAAGCAGCAGAACAAGGCGCACAAGGGGGGGAAGCGCCGCGGGGCCGCGCAGCGCCGCGCCGCAGGTGAGGCGGGTCCCGCCCGGCCCCCCGCCGGCCCGCGCCCCGGCCCCCCCTCACCGCTCTCTCCCCGCAGGCCGAGTCGCCGTCAAGGCCCTGCCCCGCCGGCGGCGCCGCGACCTCGGCAGGGTGGACCGGCGGCACCAGGCCCTGCAGCTCCGCCGGCAGCGCAAGGAGGCGGTGAGGGGCCGGGGGGGCTTGGAGTGGGGCGGAGGGACCCCGGCCGGTTCGGGTGTTGGGGGGGGGGGAAGGGATCCGGCCTGGTTCGGGTGTTTGGGGTGAGAGGGTGGATGGAGAACAGGAACCGGGTGTGTTTGGGGCACGGAGAAGGGGGGGAATGGAAAACGGGAGCTGGGATGGTTTGGGCCGGGGYGGGGAAATGGGAATTAGGCTGATTCAGAGCAGGATTGTGGGTGGAATGGGGCGTGGGCTGGCTGAGGTCTGTCTAGGGGGTGGGAACTGCGGCTGGGAGGGGTCTGGGTACCTGGGTTGGTTCAGTTTGGGGTGGGGGGGCATTACCAGGCCAAACCAGTTCAGGCTGAGGTGGGGGGATGGAGACACGATCTGGGGAGGAGGGTGGGAGCTGGGATTCACAGTCTCGCTGTGCCCACAGGTGTTGGCRGAGAAGCGGAACTTGGGCAGCAAGGACGGGCCCCCACACCTCGTGGTCGTGGTGCCGCTGCACAGCGGGGCWGCAGCGCACAACACCCTCCGCTTGCTGCAGAGCCAGGACGCGGCCGTTGTGCGTGTTGATGAGGGGAGACCYGGTGGCTTCACGCTCCTCTGTCCCCGGCTCAAGCAGCGCTGGCGCTTYGTGGCAGCACAGGCGGGTGAGGAGATGCTGCTGGTGGAGTGGGTTGTGACTCCCTAGCCCCAGCAGCCGCAGTAACGGAGATGTTCTGTGCACAGGGGATCTTCACGCTGTCCTCGACCTCGYGAAGGTCGCAGATTCCCTCCTGTTCCTCTTGGATCCTGCAGATGGCTGGGACAGTGCGGGGGAGCACTGCCTCTCCTGCCTCTTTGCACAGGGGCTCCCCAGTTATGGTGAGCGAGAGAGAAACATAAAGGCTTCTAGTGGGGTATGGGTTAAGGGGGGGCTTGATGGGGACTTGCTGTTGCAGTAATTAAAAACTCCACGTGTTGGCAGGTGACCACAGGTCTTTCACCACTCTGTTTCTAAGCATATGTCAATTAGACAAGTGCTGTTGCCCTGCTGCCGTATTCTGTATTCTAACGATGGGTTTTCTGTGATGATTGTGTGCTCCTTTGAATGGGTGCTTGAGTAACTTGTGAATGTGTTGTTTGGCTCATTTGAGTCGCAGAAATCTGAGTTTGTCCTATTAGTGCTTGGTAAAAGGGGTATGAGAAGGTTTATGTTCTGATCACRAGCTCTGTTCTATGTGCTGTTTGGTAGCTCTCGCTGTCCCAGGGGGCACCGACTTGCCACCAAAGAAACGGATAGATGCTAAGAAGAAACTTGCCAAAGCCATTGAGAAACGCTTTCCAGAGGCCAAGCTCTTCCCCCTGAACACAGAGCAGGAATCCTCRCTGCTGCTGAGGCACCTCGCTGCCCAGAAGCAGCGGCATCTTGCTTTTCGGGACAGACGGGCTCACCTGCTGGCCTACGCTGCCGAGTTTGTGCCCAGTCAGGAGAGCAACCTGGTCGGGACCTTGAAGGTATCCGGCTTTGTGCAGGGACAGACCCTCAGCGTGAACAGCCTGGTGCATATTGTGGGACATGGAGACTTCCAGATGAGCCAGGTGGATGCCCCCCCAGACCCCCTCTCTCTGAACCCCCGAGTGGTTAAAGGACAGAAGAGGAGTCAGGACGTGGATATACAGGTGTGCTGGTGGTCAGGGGTTTGTCTTGCCCTTTAAAACACAAYGTTTTTAAACTTTCATCAAGAAAGTAAGATAGGGTGTATGGGGTCAAGGGTGGGGGGAAAAATGAGTTACATCAAGGGGGGCGATAAACTTGTGCTCTGCCAGTGAGCCAAGACTTCCTTGGGTACAGCCTGTAATGAACATTGTGATGATACAACGTAATGAATATTATGCTGAGGGGAGTTTGTGCTGTTATTTGTCAGGACGGGGATAATTCTGGTAGTGAGGGTTGTGGGAGGAGCTCATCCTTCCCTTCCGACTGATCCCTAGCTTGAATTAGGTGTGTTCACAACCGGGGACTCTGTTCTCTTGGCCTTCAGGATGACTCTGTAAATGGTGCTGATGAGATGGAGGAGGATGTTAAGGTCCTGATGAAGGCAGATGCTAGCAAGCAGGAGTCTTTGCAGTCAGAGGTGGTCCCTGATCCTATGGAAGGGGAGCAGACATGGCCTACTGAAGAGGAACTGCAAGAAGCAGAGGGTGAGCAGCAGCAGYGTTTCTGTACCTTTTCCGTGTCCCTGTTAAGAGTGTTGTGAGAATCCCTGCGTCACTGGGGTGGCTGAGGGGGCTGTGAAGAAGTGCGCTGTCCGGGAGCCCTAGCCTTCCTCGTGACTTCCCTTCCTACTCCCATCGCCTGACCACTAGGCCGTGTGGTTTCCCTGGTGGTTAGTAGGGTTACGTGTCRCTGCCTTTCCTGGGCCCTGACCATTTCTGTCCTGGGAAACAGTGACTGTCGTGTAGAGCTGCTCTTGGCTCKTCTCGTGTAGGTGCTGCTGAGGGGGAGGAGGGTTGTTCCTGTATTAATCGTTGGGAATCCCACAGCTTCTCTGAAGGCGAGCAGGAAGGTGGTGAAGGTCCCCAAAGGCACATCCCAGTACCAGGCTGCCTGGATTGTGGATGATGGAGAAGAGGACAGTGAGGAAGATGAKGAKGAGGAGGAAGATGATGACATCGATGATATGATGGAAGAGGCAGCTTCCCAGGTACTTTCAAGAGCTCATACTTCAGGTGATCTCCAGGCCACTGTTGTGTGTCCTAGGACAGTCCTTTTGCCACACAAGAGCACAAAACAGAGTCAGGACCTGCCTGCGTTTCAGAGTTAAATCTCTCAATCACGTGTATCGTGTTGCTGCTTTGGCCTGTTAGCTAGCAAGTGAGTGACTGTATTGTGGCTTGAGCCACRTTTTGCACTGTGTAAGTACACACAGGGTTTGCAGTGCTGCGTGGGCATCCGCAGAGCGTGTGTGCTTAYGGGCTCTGTGCTGTCCTGTGTGTCAGGAGGGGGAAGGCAGCGAGGAGGAAGAGGAGCTTGCGGAGGAGGAATGTGAGACCATGACTGTGTCCGAGTGTGTGCGGGACGACCACTATGATGAGAAAGTGGAGGAGGACGAGGAAGAGATGCTGGAGAGATACAAACAGGAGCGAATGGATGAAATGTTTCCAGATGAGGTGGACACGCCACGTGACGTGCCTGCCAGAGTCAGGTAGGAAACTGTCTCCTTTGCTGGGAGTGGAGCTGGAAGGTCCCTTCTGTCTAGATTGGTGAAATAGGGCAGGAAGCCTGTGATGTCTTAGCCATGATGTCTGAACCTGGCTGAAGGACTCTTCTGAAGACGCACCCTTAGGCTCTGAGGCTTCCAGGGGAGGCACTGGCGGGAGAAGTGGGTGGCCTGGGCAGCTCGCTGGGGAAGGGGGAGCTTGGTTCTGGCCTGAGAGAGGGCTAAAACTTGCTTTGCTCCATTTGCCTTCTCTGAGGGTGTGAGATCTTGAGGAGTGTGGAAGGGACTGGCAGGACACCTAGATTTGTTAAGCAGTTTGTCTTTCCTGTTGTCTGTCCTTTAGATTCCAGAAATATAGAGGGCTCAAGAGCTTCAGGACTTCTCCATGGGACCCCAAAGAGAATCTCCCAAGGGACTATGCCAGGATTTTCCAGTTTCAGGACTTCTCCCGAACCAGAAAGCACATCTTCCGGCAGATAGAGGAGACTGAAGGGGCTTCGGTAATTCCCTTTTCTCTTGCTGGCCAGTCACCTTTCCATCTCTTCCCCTACTGTGTTCCCTTGCTCCCAGAAGGAAAGACTTGGCAGGGAAGTGGCTGCATAGTTGATCATTCAGCCAGCTGGTTCTTAACCTGAAGTCACAAGCCCAGATAATGTTTTTCTCCTGTATTCCCTCTCTAACCCAGACATGTTCCTCCCGATACCTTTTCTACTGAGAGAGAGATTCATAACTGATCCTCTCTTGGCAGGTTGGCTGGTACGTTACGCTTCATGTCTGCAATGTGCCTGTCTCGGTGATGGAGAGCTTCAAAGACGGGAGGCCACTAGTCCTGTTTTCACTGCTTCCTCATGAACAGAAGGTGAGTAGGTGCGGCCATGCTGGTGTCTTGTAGGTGTGGAGCTCACAGGACCTGGCGGGCAATGGGGAGCCATTGTCAAGGGCGTTTGTCGCTGCTGCGATGTTGGTTGCTTTATGCTCTGCCCACCGTCGTTTGCCAGCCCTGCTGTTGACCCCTCACAGTGCTGCATCTCTTGCAGATGTCGGTGTTGAATTTCCTGGTGCGGCGGCATCCAAGCAACAGCGAGCCAGTAAAGGCGAAGGAGGAGCTGATCTTTCACTGCGGGTTCAGACGCTTCCGAGCTTCTCCCCTGTTTTCTCAGCACACGTCAGGTTTGTGAGGGGCCTGTGGGGAGGGAACAGGTCCGCTGGGAAGCGGGGCTGGGGTTTCTAGGGCAGGAAGCCTGTGATGTCTTAGCCATGATGTCTGAACCTGGCTGAAGGACCCTTCTGAAGATGCACCCTTAGGCTCTGAGGCTTCCAGGAGAGGCACTAGGCAGTGGGGGAGTAGGAGCCACATGGCTCTGTGGTCCAGGCAGGGCGGTAGCAGGCTCCACACAAATGAGCTGGCAGTTCGGAGGATCGCCACGATCCCCAGACACTCTGCCCCCGTTGAGGAGGGGTGCGTGTGACTGAGTGGAGCCTGCCTGCCAGCGTGAGCAGGAGCCAGGGAAGGACGGGGTTGATGGGGGTTTTCCAGAGCTCTGGTGACTGCTTTTGGACTGAACTTGATCGCTGCTGTTCTGTCCTAGCTGATAAGCACAAGCTGGAGCGTTTCCTGCGCCCGGATGCTGCTCTAGTGGTGACCGTTTATGCTCCTATCACTTTCCCTCCTGCCTCGGTACTTCTTTTTAAACAGAGAAGTAATGGTAAGTTGGTAAATGCTGGGGAGGTGGTGGCTGGGAAACGAATGTTAGCAGGGCTTTCTCATACCTGGCTTACGAGTACACATATCCAGAAAGTGTGGCTTGAAGGAGCTGTGTGTCCTTCATACTTCACGCTGTTTGAGAAGATAAACTCATTTATCACTGACCTGCTGGGGGGGGGGGTTGCCCTGGCCTACGAACATCCGAGGAAGGGCATCGTGGTGAGGGAGGTGATGGAGGCACGTTCTGTGGCGCTGCCCGGGTGCGTTAATGACTCTGCCTTGCAGGAATGCACGATCTCATTGCCACGGGTTCTCTGCTTGCTGTGGACCCAGACAGAATCGTCATCAAGCGGCTGGTGCTCAGCGGCCATCCTTTCAAGATCTTTACCAAGACAGCTGTAGTGCGATACATGTTTTTTAACAGAGGTACAGCCCTTCTCCGTGTGGTGGGAAGAGGGGATATGGAGGCAGAACTCTTGCTGCCTGTGGGAGGGGTTGAGCTTGCATAGGAAAGTCTGTTTCTTACCTGCTTTCACGTTTTGGTCTCCAGAGGATGTGATGTGGTTTAAGCCAGTGGAGTTGAGAACGAAGTGGGGTCGTAGGGGACATATCAAGGAGCCATTAGGTAGGTCTGGTTTTTGTCTCYGATGCTGGGCTGGAAGTGGTCCCTCTCTGTGCATACGCAGCCTGCCCTTCCTAGGCAGGAGAGACAGTTCATGGCCTCTTCTGCCCTGTGTCTAGGGACCCATGGTCACATGAAGTGTCACTTCGATGGACAGCTAAAATCCCAGGACACGGTGCTGCTGAACCTCTACAAGCGTGTTTTTCCTAAATGGACTTATGACCCCTACGTTCCGGAGCCTGTGCCGTGGGTGAGGGATGAGACTATGCCCCCGGCACAGGAGGTGGAAATGGAATAAGTCTCAAGGCCCAGCATGGCTAACGCAGTTCGTGCCTTTGCTCCCTGGTTGCTGCTCTCAGCCTGTACGCGGTGAGGACAGCGCTGATGTGTCTTGGACGTGCTAGTGCTGGGGTCYGTACGAGGGTGGCTGTCCCACCAGCTGCTGCTCAGGTACCAGCTACAGCTATTTATTTTGATGGAAAATATTTTCAAAAACATGGAAGTCCCTGTGTCTTGGTGGTATCTGGCTGTGGAGGCCACATGGGAGGCTGTGTTCACCCTACTGTCCTGTGAACCCCGACCCACGAGGGCTGCTGCCTCCCCTCTTGCCCTGCCCTAGCAGTGGACTGAGCTTGTTGGCAAGGGGATTTTGCTGTATCGAGGTCCTGCACTGGCCTTTGCTGGAGGTTATCACTGAGACTGAGAAAGAAAAGTGAAGTAGCAGCTGGGGAGACTGCACGCAGCTCACTCGAGGCCTGTCCCAGAGCGGGTGGCTGCGGAGGGAAGAACAGGCAGCACTTTGCTTCCAGGTCCCCTCCCCTGCAGTGATTCTGGCTTCGCTTTGGAACAAAGCGACACTGTGTTGTGGAGACCAACACCGGCTTCCCTTCTCCCTCCCTAAAATCACAAACRTTTGGGGTTGTTCATCTGTTTTATTAGTGCACAAACCAGGCTGTACAAATGCAGTGTTGGGTTCCTGCCACTTGAGACACTGCTCTGTCCTCACTCCGCTTTCCCATGGAGGTCTGTGAGCCAGGTCAGGGAGCTCAGGTCCACGTTTCCCCCGCACAGCACGACGCAAACATTCTGCACATCCCGGGAGACTGCCTGGAACTGCTCCGAGAGCACGGCCGCAACTCCCACACCCGCTGTTGGCTCAATGAGCAGTTTCATCCTTTCCCACACCAGCCGAGTTGCTTGCTGTCGGGACAGAGCAGCAGAGTGGTCATTCCTGCAGCAYGTACATACTGCTCTAGGGCTGGGGAGGGCACTGCGTGTGCAGCGTCTCTGCAGCACTTTGGGGAGGGAGAGGAGAGCTTCTGCCAGTGCTTCCCAGCTGGAGACTGGGTTGTTGCATGGTTGCTGTGGTGTGTAGGGGCYTGTGCTGCCCTGGGGGAGCGTAGGGGCGAGAATGTAGGGACAGAGCATGGATGGAGGCAGCTGCCTACTGGCAGCTACAATGAAAGGGYAGCCAGGGAGTACTTGCCTTGATTTCTTGCTCTGAGACTGTCAGGACATCATCAACCAAATCCCTGATGATGGGCCATGTGTTTGCTCCAATGCTGGTTTTAACCGCGTCTGCGATGGTATCCGGGGGGTGCAGGTTGGGGGTCAGCTCCCCTCTCAGCTTGGACTGATAACAGTCATCGGCATTGCAAGGTTCAGCAGCAAACACTTTCACATCTGGTCTCAAAGCCTGCAGGGAGCGCAAGGAGCCGCTTGGTTTAAACTAGCGTGTGCCCGTCGGCATTTGCTCTGCTCGGAGTGGGGTGAGTGTGCGTGTAGTGCAGCCTTAACGGGGGCCAGCRCAGGCTGCCAGCTCTGCTGTGCCGCTGCTGTGCAGGCCGCGGACGGCCCAGACACTTCTGTAGACTGGGATTTTCTGTTTCCAAAGAGACAGGTCGCTGCCTGCCTTGGGAACCCACTCCTTCCCCCAGGGAGATGCAGCTGCTGCTTCCCAGATGTGCTGCTCTTGCCTACCTTGACAGCAACTGCTATTCCAGCAATCATTCCTCCGCCCCCGACGGGAACCACCAGGGCATTTACCTCGGGCACCTGTAGAGAAAGCGTGAGCGTGTTTGGCACCACAGGTACGCCCTTACGCTGCTGCCCCGGGCCAGCTCCTCACCTGCTCCAGCACCTCCAGGGCGATGGTGCCTTGTCCCGCGATCACTGCTGGCTCCTGGTTGGGATGCACCATGATTCCGCCTGTCTCCTCGACCACACGAGCTGCTGTCTCGGCTCTAGACTAAGAGAAAGCGTGTCACTTGTAACAGCCGGGCTGTGACGTGTYCCAGCTGGTCTCCTCCGGGCCTTACCTCGTCGCTGGGCTCACATGGCACCAGCGTGGCGCCGTAAGCCTGGATGGCAGCTTTCTTAACAGCGTGGTGCTGTCTGGGGCACCACGATGTAGGCAGGAATCCCTGTGCGATGAAAGAGCCAGGCTGTGAGAGCGGACAGCACGCAATGCTCAAACTGCCCCAGGCAGCCAGTTGGAGCCACGGAAGCAGTTTATGTGCAGCTGGGGCCAGGTCTTGCCTATGCTAGCTCCTGCTGGGGGGCAGGAGAGGGGGAGCCCTGCAGCGCCGCCCCCTAACCCATCCCGTGGAAGAGGCTCAGCTCAAGATCGGGCAGAGCTGGGGTCCTGGAGCTGCCCGGAGGCTGCATTCACACCTTGCCCCTTGCTTGCTCCCTGCTTGCCCTGTCGGGGATGGGGCGAAGCGCCCGGGGCTGATGCCCCCTTGGTGTTACCTTCCTCCCGGGCGGCGCAGGCGAGTGCCTGGCCGTGGTTCCCGCTGCTGTGCGTCACCACGGCCCGCGGCAGCTCTGCTCCGGCGCGCTGGGCTTCTTCAACCAGGCTCCTGACGGCGTTGAGGGCGCCGCGGATCTGGAAGGAGAGCGCGGCCCCCCCTCAGGGGCGAGGGCCTGGCTGCTCCCTTGCGGGGCCGAGCTGCCCCGGTGCAGGGGGCCTCTCCTCTCCTGCAGCCCCAGCCGTACCCCCTCGCCGAGGGGCTCGGGGAAGCAGCGCAGCACCCAGGCGGGGGCGCATTTTTCCCGCAGCAAGGAGGGGCCCTTGCGCTGAGCCCGGCTGCAGCGTACCTTGAAGGAGCCGGTCTTCTGGAAGAGCTCGCACTTGAAGAGGAGCCTGCGGCCARCCAGGCGGCCCAGGCCGCCGCTGCCCACCACCGGCGTGCGGCGCACCCGGCCGCGCAGCCTGGCTGCGGCGGCCTGCAC
>NW_020451304.1:1621936-1687639 GCF_003343035.1 Apteryx rowi
GCGTTGCCCCGGCCACGGTTGTCGCCGTGTTCGGAGCGCACAAACGCGAACGCGGCGCTCGGGGGGCGCTGGGGCTGCGGGCAGCTCGTCCCGCCTCTACCCCGCGGTCGGGTGGCCCCCGGCCCCGGTGCCGCGCTCTCCGCCTCGTCCAGGGCCCGGTCCGTCGTCGCGGTGGCTTTCGGTTGGCTCCGAGCAGCAGTTCGGGGGTATAAGCTAGAGCGCGTCACTGACGGAAGGGAAAAGTTTAGCCGAGGCAGTATGTAACAGCCTGGCTCCCTCTAGTACAGTGTTTTGTCACTCGAGTTGCGTYCCTTAAAGTGTTTTTGTGTTAAAACCCTTATGGAGGTGCATAGAAGAAGAGGAAAAACGTATTTTTTCCCTCGTAGCTCAGTAATACGTCCTTGGTGTGAAACGATCTGTTTGTGAAGCAGGGAGGCTATTGGTGAAGATAGTATCTGCAGGCAGAAAGGCTCCTGCATGAACAACAGGCTGACAGGGAGCTGCTGCTGAAACCAGGAAACCAGCAGTGTTAAAACTTCTAATTCGGTGCTCATACACGAGTGTTCAGCTCTTGTGTTGTGCTTTATCAGTTCCTTTCTTGGCCTGCACGTTCTCTGAGGCAAAACCTGTTGCTTGATGTAACTTGTAAGTGAGTCAGGCTAAGGATTTGGTCAGCTTTGTCACACTTTCTCATTTCTTGCTCTTTGTCTGTGATTTCCTGTAGTACTCTGACAAAGAATTTCAGTTTTGTCCTCTTGGACTTGTCATAAGGGTGTTAAGCTCTTTGCCTTTACTTAATGCTTTTCTTTGTCTATTTGTCTCCGTCTTTTTCCTCCTTGGCTGGTCTGTGCTGGGAATAACCCTCATCTCTCTATCTTTTCTCAGACAACATGAAAGAAGCGAAGGAGCCAAGACATCGCAAAGACAACAGGCGCCCAGACCTGGAGATTTACAAGCCTGGCCTCTCCCGACTGAGGAGCAAACTCGCGCTGCCAAAGTACGAGGCCTCGGAGAGGGAGAGGAGCAGAGCTGAGGAAGGCAAGGAGGAGAGTTCCAGTGACAAAGATCCTTCGGCAGGAGGGGCTTCAGTCACAGAGGATTTCAGCAAAGGCGACAGCCACAAGCAGAATGGCCCTTTGCGGGGAAACGAAGAGACAGAGACTAAAGGTGGTCTTCCAAGTCAGGAGAACCTGTCCAAGCAGCCCGCTCCGGCTGAGTGGTGTCCCAAGATCACCCGGAGAACCAAGAAGCCAGACCAGCAGATATATCAGCCTGGGAAACGCCTGCATTCAGTTGCCAAAGAATCAGCCCTCCGGTCAACTAACGAGGAAGTTATCACTAAAATGGAGCAGCTGAAAGTTGAGGGAGATGAAGAGACCGAGAAAGGTACTGGAAAAGACAACAATAGGAAAAACAAATCAAGCAGAGGAGATAGAGAGGGAAGCCTGACAGGGGAAGGAGTGAAAACTATAAAGGGAGAGAAAGGAGGACGGACAGACCGAAGTGACAGGATCAGGAAGACAAGGGATGAGCTGCTGCAGGGGAAGCTGAGCTCTACGAAACGGTACTCCCGCTCTGACAAGCGGCGGAGCCGATACCGCACCTGCAGCACGAGCTCAGCTGGAAGCAACAACAGCGTGGATGGAGCCCCACTTGTGGATGGGGTAGAAAGGCGGCAGGAGCGTGCCAGAGAAAGAATACGTCCTAGGAAGCAGCTCTCTGCGTCCTCCACTGACTCCTTGGATGATGACGGAATTGATGAGGCAGAAGCATATGTCTCCAGCAGGAATTCAGAAAAGAAAAAGCGTTCAGAGCAGAATCGAGCTTCTAGGAGCGAGAGCGAGTGGAGCAGCAATGGCAGGGAAGTCAAGGGACCCTTTCGAGTCACTTTTGACAACAAGACTTTAAACAGAGATATCAGCCTGTCAGAAACAGATAAAAAAAARCCCTTGAAGGCATTTGTTAGTTCTAACGACTCAGAGACTTTGGAAGTGAGGGGCCAGAGCAGAGAGCCTCAAGGCAGGGGCCGTGGGATTCTGTTCCTGCCTGCCAACACGGACCTCTCAGTCAGCACCGCCGGCTCCCCTGAACCCAGTCACCCGGGGCCCAGGCTCCTGCTTGGCGGTGCTGGGAGTAAAGGGCCCCGAAGCAGGGGCCGAGGTGGCACTGCTCGCAGGTTGTGGGACCCCAACAACCCGGACCAAAAGCCCGCCTTGAAGAGCCAGACTGCTCAGCTTCACTTCCTAGACACAGATGATGAAGTGAGCCCCACCTCCTGGGGGGAAGCTCGCCAGGCCCAGGCGTCCTACTATAAGTTCCAAAACTCCGACAACCCCTACTATTACCCTCGGGCCACCGGCCAAGGTCCGCAGTATCCTTATGGCGGGTACCCCCTGCAGTATCCTATGGGCCCAAGTAACGGCGTGTACCCGGGAGCCTATTACCCTGGCTATCCTGGCCAGGCAGGGCAATATATCTGCAGTCCGCTCCCTCCGACTCCTCTGAGTCCTGAGATGGAGCAGCAGATGCGGAACATGCAGCAGCAGGAGCTCAGCAAACTCCTCCGCGAGGCTGGGAACCAGGAGCAGCAGCTCAGCAATCTGCTTTCCAGAGATCGCATCAGCCCAGAGGGGCTGGAGAAGATGGCCCAGCTGAGGTTTGTGGCTGAGGGGTGTGTGTGTGACTGAGTCATTTCCAGGATGAACTTCTGCAGGAGTGTTATCCAGAGTATGAGGTCTCCTTGGAGGTCTGACAGACTAGGGGTGTTGCGTCTCCGAGACTGATGGGGCGGTGGCTGCCTAGCTTTTGACATGCTGAGGCTGTGCTTGTCATGTGTCAAAGGTGGGCGGGTATCGGAAGAAAACTCTGGGTGAAGATGTCATTCGCTGGGCTGGGAGCTGAATTGTGGCCACTTGTGGTTGTGGGATCCCTTGCCTGTGGATCAGGGACACTGGGGAGCAGGATGTGTGCCCACTGCGGTTCTTGGGTTCTTCTTGCTCTTGCTGGGGCTGGTCTCTCTAGCTCCAGCGCTCTCGTGTGCTTTCAGTATGTGCTGGCAGACTTCTGCTTCCTTCCCTGTCCTTGGTTATCTGCTCTCTCATTTGCATTGTGGGCTTCAGGGGCTGGAACTGCCGGCTTGCTCTTGCRAAGCATTGTGTGGGTTCTCGATGCTCTGTGGCGGCGTAACAGTGACGGCATGTTTTAAGCACCGGCTAGTTTTGCTCTTGATGCTGTTCAGCTCTGACATGTGGTGGTCCAGTGGGAGTAGCCTGGTGATGCCAGTTAGCAAGAAGGAAGTGACACTGGTGCTCTGGAGGGTTCTTAGCTGTAGCAACAGTTTCTACTTGGCATCTTCTGTATTTACTTGTGACCTCTGTGTCTCCAGGGTTTCCCTGGAGATGTATTTTGAGAGCTGACTGGCAACAAATCTAGCAGATGAACTGATTTCAGGGCTTGTTTCCTGTTTGGTGGACTTGCAGCGTAGGTCACAGGATAGGATGTGACTGGACTTGAAGCGGCACTGGAGGTTTCAGGTCATCCTCACGTTGTCAAGTGCATCCACCGCCGTGGCCTGGTGGAGAGGAAAGACTGCGCGGTGCTGCTGTACCTGGCGTGAGGCCCCCTTTCGCTGGGAGCGTAGGCACAGTCAGCCCCTACGCTGGCTGCAGCGTCCCTGTTTCAGTGTGTCTCCTGCCTGTACCTGACTAATTGGGACTGATGGGCAGCAGCTTTGGCCTTACTAGCCTTCTCCATGGTCCGGTCCCTCTTCAAGACTCTCATCCTAGGGGCTGCCCAGGTTTGGTGGACTTTCACCTCTCGCATCCCCTTCAGCAGGCTGTCTGCCTGCCTGTGGAGCTGTGTTATGGATCTTGGGCGCAGCTGCTGCTCATCAGGTGTCCATCTGCAGAAAAGTCTGTAAATCCCTTGCTCAGTGTTTGTGTTGTGCAGTGCTTGGGGGACTGCGGGTGGCAGGGCAGCAGAACAGGCTCTGCCAGGTTCCTTCTCTCTTATTCTGTCGGGCTCCTCTAGGCACTGCGATCTGACTTAGCTCAAGTCTTTACCATCTACGTTGTGCTACTGTTACTGCCTTTCTCTAGTGTTCAAAGCGTTATAAGGGATTGGCTGCCAAAGCAGTAACAGCTGAGGATTCCCCTTGCCACGAACTGTCCCAAGTGTTGGGCAGCTGTTTCTAGCCTGCCTGGCTCAGAGCAGGAATTTTGCTCCGTTGTCTGGGCAAGGCTGTAGGTTGCTGGTGAAGAGAATGTGATTTCTTCTACTTTGAGACTTTATTTTCTTCAGGTGTAGTGTTCTCAGCCCTTGTTCATCTTTGGAAAGTAGAAGAGTTGTCCTGTTTTTCCAGAGGAAGCAGGTTCTCTGTTTTGGTTGTGTATTTTAGTTGGATAGAAGGGAGATGGGGATCAGTTTAGCGGCAGGACCTCTCCTGCCCTCTGCTTCTCTGTGTGCTCGTTCCTGGCCCTTAGCAGCTAGACTTTGGGCTCAGGAGGAGCAGAGTCTGGGACTAAAGCAGAAGCGGAAGAGGGCTGTTTTGGCAGTGTGCTTTCCCTGTGTTAGCATCGAGAGACACCTGTGCCCTGATGTTCCCAGTGGCAGAGCGGGATCTCCTTGCTCTTTGACAGGCCCTGGTCCTTTCTGATGTGTACAGAAAAGGGAGATGCTCCTTTCAGGTTTGCTTTCCTGGAGCGGGAAGGRTGTTTGGTTGCAAGAGCCTACATCTCTCTCTCTAGGACCTGCGTAGAAGTATCGATTTGCTTTAAGAGYGCAAGCTGGCTGAACCGCCGACATCTCGTGCTTGCTGGATGGAAAACAGCAGGTGGCTCAGCACGTGTTCCCTGGCAGCTCGGGCCAGAGCTGGGCAGTTGCTGTTGTGCTGACTGTGTTTCGCTCTAGGGTGGAGATGCTGCAGTTGTATGAACGGTGCATCCTGATGGACATTGAGTTCTCCGATACCCAGAACGTGGACCAGCTGCTGTGGAAGAACGCGTTCTACCAGGTGATCGAGAAATTCCGGCAGCTCCTCAAGGACCCTTTGGGGGAAAATGGTCAAGAAATTCGTAACAAACTGCTCCAGCTTCTGGACGAGGTACGAAGAGAAACACATCTCCAAACCCCACGTAAATCTTTGGGTGGGTTTGTCTAATGTTTAGAATGGGATGGCAGAGCTGGGTGACCAGCCCTCTGTGATCCTACGCTTATCTCTGTGCCTTACGCCTTGCTTGTACGAGGAGGATGCTCAGACGTGTTGAATGTGATTAGTGTACCAAGTGTAGGTCCAGGTGGGCATTTGTTATAATTTAAACCATGCTTGTTTTGGTGTGTTCTATGTTAATTAGAAATTGGTTTAAGCTAAAATGAAATTAACCTTCTTAAGTGGAAATAAATATGGAGGTGTTTGTGCCATCCTTATCGAATTTACTTAAAAATTGTTCCGTTGGGCTGTGCAGCTCAGCTTACTCTTTGTAGTATGTAGGTCAACAGATCTGAAAGGAAATGTTTTATAGAGTTATGCTGTTGGGAGAGGACTGCTGGAGGGCTTTAGTCCAACCTCCTGCTTCAAATAGAACTGTGGAACACTATATCAGGTCTGTCTTGACTTTATCTAGCTAGGTCTTGGAAACCTCCAAGGATGGAGATCCCCTGATCTCTTTGTCTTTTTCTGAAGGGAAACCGCCCAAAGCTCAGGGAGAAGTACCTTTTTTCTTTCATGTGGCAGGGATGGTGTGGTGATTTTGTGCTTGTCGTCAGAAATATTGTAACATGCAAATGTGTGGGTGTTTTGCAGGGCACGTCTTTTTTTGATGGCCTACTCCAGAAGCTGCAGGTGTCATACCAGTTCAAACTGGAGGACTATATGGATGGCATGGCCATCCGTAGTAAGCCTCTGCGAAAAATGGTAGGTTGGCTCCCTCCTGAAGACTTCTCATCCTGTTAATTGTATGCGACACGCTAAACTCACAAATAGTGTACTGTCCTAGCTGAGAGGTGGGCAGCTGTACTCCAAACAGATACGGGTCTGTTTGCAGGGGAACTTTCTCAGCTGTTAGAGAAGTTGTTGAACTGTGCCAGTGTGTTAACATTTCTTGGCCTCCTTTGCAAGGAGTCTTTTCATATACCAGTTCTGTGACCTGGGCTCATGTTCCTGGTTCTGTGACCAGGGCTAGCAAAGGGAAGGAAATGTCTAAAGGTACCCTGTTTTTTGCCTTAGATATTGAACATCTCCTATTTCTGTCCTTGGAATCCAGAATAATAAACAAGGAAAGTAAACAGTTGTGCTGGCTCCACGATGCTTGACAATGTACTGCACTGAGCTGCTATTGCAGTGTGCGGGACAGCTGGGAAAGGGTATTTTAGTCCAGCTCCATTCCCAGATAGATGTGTCCCTGCTACAGCTGCCATCCTCAAAGAGCTCATGGTCTGAATGAGCCCTGAAGTCACTGTTTCCCCAGCTCCTCCTGGAGAGAGATGGGACGCTGGAGGGAGCGAGGAAGTGTTTGGAGGGATTGGGTTGCCCCTACAAATGCTGAACCAGTGCCATGAGATGAGAAGGCTCCATTCTGCTACCTTCTTGTGAGACCTTCAGTTGGCAGTGACCTCCTCTTTGCTTGCTACAGAGTCCGTGTGTGCTTACAGGGTTTGCAGGTGAGCCAGGGCTGCAAAGCTCCCCTGTGATGTACTGAATGTTTCTTTTCCAGGTGAAGTACGCACTGATCAGTGCTCAGAGGTGCATGATTTGTCAGGGGGACATTTGCCGATACAGAGAACAAGCAAATGACACAGCAAACTACGGAAAAGCGCGCAGGTATTGTATTCTTCGCTGTGGCACCGAGCACAGCTGTTCCTCTATCTAGTTACAAGGGATGCATCTCATTTCAGGTTTAAACTTGCTTCTTGCTAAAGGAGTCTTTTCATGCCTCTTTATTTTGTTCCAGTCCTGTGAGGCTGTAAGGTGTAGATGTGTAGTCGTCTGTCCCAGAAAGCAAGCCAGCAGGTCCAGTCTTCCTCCAGCCCCCTAATGTGGAAGCGGTCCTGTGCTGATCCTGCGGCAGGGAGGGTGTCTGCTGTTGGGGCTGGCAGACTAGCGATTGTAGTTTCTGGTAGCTTTTCAGTTAGGAGAGGTTTCCACGTCTGTCTGTATGTTCTGACTGCATTAGGAGTTTTTAGCTCTTGTTGTTTCCCGTCACTCTTGTTTTGTCTAGTCCTTTTTGTGATTCAAGGCAGAGCATTGGTTTCTGTAGCAGGTGGAGCAAAGAGTGGGGGGGAAAGTGAGCCTAGCGTAGGGCATGGGGCCCCGAAGTCTGCGGAGGTTTGGAGAGCAGGGCAGGTAAAGCTGCTGGATTTTGGGCTTGTGGACGTTGTGGAGCATGCTAATGTCTTCAGGTGCTGGGGAGAACATACTAGGCTCACTGGCCTGTCTGAACAGTGTTGACAGACGTGTGTGGCATAATATAAGCTGAAAAGCAGATAATACAACTGAGGGAAAAGAGAGGGAGGGAGAGAGGAAAACAGAGGGATGAATGGACTGCCACTGAACTGACATCCCTTCTCTTAGGGTGACTTAGTATCCTGGAAATATTGGAAATGAGATAAGCAGCCAAGAAGGTTTGGTCCCAGTTGCCATGGAGTTAAAAAGTGGATGGGGAGACAAATRTTCCCTGAATAGTCTGTACTGTGTGCCCTAGGCTGCTCTGGGGACAGTGATTGCTGGGTCTGGCGAAATGCTTGTCTTCAGGCTGAGCCAAGACAAGTTCTTTCTCCAGATGTATCTGCCAGTTTCCCTTGTCCTGTGCCCTGACAGCGCGTCTCGGGGGCCTGCTGCAGGCTCGCTGGCTGTGCGCGCTCTCGCAGGCAGAGGGCACTTGTGCAAAGGGCCTGGTCCCTGCGCGGCTGCCAGTGCTGGCAGTGCTTAACAGTGAGCAAGGGGTCCGATGTCCTTTCAGTAACTCCTTCTGTCTGATTCTTCCCTTCCTCAGCTGGTACCTGAAGGCTCAGCAAATTGCTCCCAAAAACGGCCGACCCTACAATCAGCTGGCGCTGCTGGCCATCTACACGGTAAGATGCTTGTGATGCAAGGATGTAGCAAGTGTAGGGAGAGCCCCTAAGGCGGTTCGGGGAGTCTGGCTGGTGGAGAAGGGCGCTGCTTATGGCAATGCTTGTAGATGATTTAATTACAGGGAAAAAAAAGCTGTTGGCAGGGTGTGCTCTGTGGATTCCAGCTCTTGCGGCTGCTGGCAGCTTTGTTACCTGGTGGAGTACTGTGTATCTATTAGTATTTTGGGGACTGTTCTGTGGGCTGTTGGGACTGCAGATATTTTAAAAGTGGGTTGCGTTTAAGGTCTTGCGTGAGATTTTGTGCACAAGAACATACTGTTATGAGGATGCTGTCCTCACTGAACCTGAGGGTCCTGGTCTAAGTGACATCAACATGCGACTTTCTTAGGTTTCAATTTTGCTGGCTACTCCAGCCGTGCGGGAAAGCTTGTTTCAAGAAAGATTTGGCAGCAGATGATGGAAGTGTCAGGCTGGGACATAGGAGCTGGAAGGAATCTGCTCATCTGCAACACTGAAGGATGCTAGACTAGTTCAAACCTGGTTCTTATATATGTACAGCAGGGTTCAGAAGTGCATTTCCCTGGTGGTGGGGGATGGCCTTTCTGACTCCTGGCATGGTGCTTGGAGCAGCTAATCATCCTGCCCTGCTGCGGCGGTCCGTAGGGCCAGCAGCTTGCAAGCAAAAGGAGGTGCCTTGTCGCGATGTTCTCTGCCGGCAGCCTGTGGGAGAGAAGATGCTGAGAGGTTGCTCCAGTGCGAGGGGATTAAGCCCAGTGACAGGGTGAGATGAGGACAGCATCCTGCACTGCCAGTGGCCGGAGTTTGGCAAATCCTTCAGTCTTCCTGGACCTCTGCCTTTTGTAAAAATTGGATGGAGTCGTTTACTTATTCATAGTGATGTTGAAAAGAGTTAGCCCCAAAGTGTCATGAGTTCAGTATTTATACTATTGCCCCTTAACATGATGTCTGCTGATGGACTGGTTTGTAGTTAGCGTGAGGCCAGAGCAAGCAAGCATGCAGGCTGCTGGGTCACCTGCACTCCCTAACCCTGGCAAAACGCTTGTGCTTTGGCCCAGTTGTGTAGGTAGCTGTGAATCTGGGTGGAGAGTCCGAGGCCCTGCTTGTCCATAGAGCTGCTCTTACTCTTTGTCTGAATGTCTTTCTGTCCCAGGCAGATGTATTGAGGGAGAGGGAAGGTGAAGTATGTGGGGACTTGGCCTGAATGCCCCAGAATAAGTGCCAGCTCTGAGTCTAGTTGTATTTTTGCAGAGGAGAAAGCTGGATGCTGTCTATTACTACATGCGCAGTCTGGCTGCTAGCAACCCCATCCTCACAGCCAAGGAGAGCCTCATGAGTCTGTTTGAAGAGACGAAACGCAAGGTAAGTCTTGGAGCTGAGCTGCTGGATGCTGCAGCTGCCTGTGCTGACTCTTCTGTGCTGGAGAGCTGTGATCCGGAGAAAAGGCTTTTGGCAGGAGCTTTTGGACTTGGAGTCACTACTTATCTAGTTCTAAGAAATCCACTTTGGGAGTCAGAGGAGAGGCACAGCCTTCGAAATGATGATTCTTCTCTGCATCTCCTCAGAATTGTTTAGGGGGTCGTTTGGGCAGTGGAACCTCTTGTTTCTGGGTCACTGTAACACAGCCAAACTCAGCAAGGGCTGAAGGTTGTTGTGGTTTGCAGTGTGACTTTCGTGTGGTCATTGCCTCATCCCACAGGTGCCCCACATGAGTGAGCAAGAGAGGCTGGAGTCCCTTTGTGCCTTAGCGGGTCACCCCAAATAAAAGATTCAGCATGTTAGCTCACACTGCTAGGACTGGACACTGCCTCCTTGTTCCAGGGCAGTCAGAGTCAAAAACCTCTCACCTGCACTGTCCTATAGTGTCAGAAGCCAAATTACAGACCTGGCAGTGAGTTACTGTAGTTTGTAAGCTGGGGAAAGGCTCTGTGTAAATGAAATGATGACACATTTTTCCTGAATTTTGATCCCTGTTGGGGGGGCTCTGAATCTGTCCTATCTGCACAGGCTGAGCAGATGGAGCAGAAGAAGCATCAGGTGCTAGAGCTGAACCCCAGCTGCCGGGGAAAGGGCAAGAAGTCCACGTTCCGACAAGTCGGAGATGATGCCACACGGCTGGAGATCTGGATCCATCCCTCCCACCCCCGCTCCTCCCAGGGCCATGAGTCCGGCAGGGATTCTGAGCAGGACAACGGTCTTGGGAACCTCAGCCCCAGCGACGTGAGTACTGCAAGACGCGGCAGTTGGCTTTGGTGTCATGTGTTTGGAATGCAGTTGAATGACACTGGATCTGTTTTGCTTTCCTGTTGCTAAATTTTCCAGTGTTTTGGCTTCCCCTATGGGAGCTGTGCCTGGGTCAGGCTGAGGAGCTGGTGACCTCGTGCCTCTCATGTTTAAAGCATGTTATTACCATCCATTTCTTGGCAGCACGTGCTGGTGTGGCTGATATGGAATAGGAAAGGCACAAACAGAAGATGCAGTGAAATGTCTTTGCTGAAGGCTCTAACTTGGGTGAGGCTGCTGGTGGGAAATGAGGTCAGATGCTGAAGAGCAGGGTTCACAGTGATTCTGTAAGCTTTGAGGCTTGTTCTGGAAGTGGGTCACTTGTCCTAATGCCAGATGATCGGAGGTTTGTACTGGGAATGTGAAAACCATGGTTTTAATTTCCACTGTAGGTGTAATAATTGCATTGTTGTATTTCCTTTTTGACTGCAAGGAAAAAAAAACTTTCCAAACTATTTCCTTTTGTCTGCAAGGAAAAAAAAAAAAAAAGACTAATGGCATCTCTCATCAGTCCGTTCAAGCTGTGTACCTCGCAAGAGGAGCCCAAGTGAATTCTGTTTGTCAGGCACAGGAATGCAGGCGAAGGCAGCCCATGGTTGGGAGCTCATCCTCTAGGAATCCTTGCACTGTTTTGGCACATGCGGCCTGCGAGAGAACTTGCCAGGGAGCTCTGGGCTGCCTGTCCTAAAATGGCTGTTAAGGATGTAAGCTCAGCAGAGCTGGGAAGACCTTCTCCGCATACTGCGGGGCCCAGAGCTTCTCAGAGATTATTGCACTTTTGTAACTAGTTTGTGACTTCAGCTGGGTGGAACTGGGCTGAAGTCTTAAGGCTTTGAAAGTTAAACTCTGGCACATCATTGCTGTAGCATTTTTGAGATGTTACTGCCCTCAATTGTTTTCCCTCTCCTCAGCTTCTCTTCTGGAGACTTTTGCTTCCTCAGCAGCGCTGAAAGGAACGTGTGCCAAGCTTTAGCCTCTCTCTTAATCATTGATGAAGATGGTTTGACATAAGATGTTGTGGTTTTGAGGCACTTTTGCAGCCCTCCAGTGTGAGGTAGTGTAGCTCCTAGCAAAGCTGGAGGCAGTAATATCATATTGTTTACAGTGCAATGATGTTTGCTCGAGCTTGCCCTTGGTCTGCTCGTTGATGGGCTGTACGCTCTGAAGTGCAGGTTGCTGGCACCACCTGCGCATGCTGTCTGTCTGACTTCTACCCTTAGTCTGGAATTTTTCATCTGTTTGAAAAACTGGCTTGTGGAAAGCTTTCTCCTCTCAGACTGAAAGGCCACACGCTCAGAAATACAGCAGCGAAAGAGGTGGAGGACTGAGGGTGCAGGTTTGGGCATTGCTGATTTTGTCAGCCAAGATATTTCTACTTGAGTTGCTTGTATCCACTGCTGTGCTGCAACACACTGCTCTTGCTTGCGTTAGCCCAACTGCTTATGGGGCCGCACTGTGACCATGTCATTGAGCTGCTCTGGATTAAAAATAACCATGCAAAAAAGAAACGTGAAGTCTGTGTCACTGTCACAGTTTCCATGCTGTGGAGCCGTGGCCTGAGATGACAACAGCGGGTCTTTGGGAAGCTCTGGATTTTTTGCTTCTTCAGCCTACATCCTCTTCCTCACCTCATCTCAGTGCTTCCCAGGGACTGGAGGAGCGGAGCAGTCGGTGTCTTGCCACTGTGTGGCACTGTTTGCCCTCCGAAGGGCTCTGCCTGGGCCGAGGCGGGCTGCAGCCCTCGTCCTGGCAGCGCCGCCGCCCCAGGTCCCGGCAGGCGCGCACCCCGCGCGGGCTGGGACGGAAGGGAACAGCTCTTCTCCCAGGGGGATGTGTGCCAGCGGTTACGTGTCGTTTTAAGGAACTGAGTCTAAGCTGTTTCATTGCCTTCCTGGTTCCTTCCTTGTCAGCTTTAGCTCTTGAAAAAGACTGAGGCGAGCCATGTTCTTCCATTTACACTGACAGTTGTGCTCTGCAGGTAGCTTTGTGGACATCAGTCTTTATGGCAGCTGTTTGCTGTTTCAGGGCCATAGAAGGGAATTTCACAGGGTGGAATGGGAAAGTGTCCTGCTTTCAGAAGCAGATATAACACCAGCGTAGAGCCAAACAGCTCGGGACGTGAACAGGGCAGAGGTGTAGGGGAGAGACCCCTTGAACTGTTCATACTGAGGCTGCTGCTTCAAACCCAGCCCAAGCCAAAGGTGATTGATGTTTTTTTACTGTGGAGGTGCTGGCTGTTTGGTAGACGACATGAAATTGGTTCGGGATGATTTCTGTTCTCAGTGGTGGGTTCCTTCATTGCGAAGGCGATTAGTTGCCGGTCCCGTGTTGGGGCCTGCTTGGCAGGGAGATGCTGGCTGAATGGATTACCCTCCGGGGGCCTGCCGATCTGCACCCCCTCCCTGCCAGCAAGCGGTGAGCCTGCTCAGCACACGTTTGTGCTTCCTTTCTCTGTGCTGACTTTTCTTTCTTCTGTAGCCCTAGATAAAGACACAAACCTCATTACTTTCTTTCCGGTGCAGAAGGTAGCTGAATGGAGTTAGCATGATGGAGAGGCTGCGGAAGGCCAGTGCGTGCAGTAAGTGTCGCTGTGACAAGGAGAGGTGGCATGCAGTGCTGGAAATTTGCCTTGGCACTGTATGTTTAGGTAGAGCTTTGGCATAGCTGCTTCTTCCACTGTTTGCCACATCATGTTTTCTAGGAAGATACAGAATTCAAGGAATGTACCATCTGTCCACACCGAGGAGCGTGCATCTCCATTTGGCCTCTTTCTCAGTAACTGGATTTGGCACTGCTGGCATGGAGGGCATCCTCTTTCTTTGGGACTGTTTCAAAACACGCTGAAGTAGTATTTGGGTTGCAGCCTTCCCTTTTAGGACTGTGTCGGTTATGCTTGTAACCTTTTGGGGTTTCATTCTGTGAATCTTTTTTAGCTGTACTCTGTGGTCTCTTGTCCGTTGCCTGTTTCCAGGCGTGCAATGACATGCAAGTCTAGGCTGACCCGGTGCCCTGGTTACCTGACAACATTAGGTTGCTTTGTGTGGGATTCCAACAAGAAAACCAAAAATAAAAAAAGCTGAATCAATGAGCAGCTCTATTCCACTTTTTTAAAAAAACAAAAACAAAAAAAACACTGAATATGGCAAAGTGAGCTAAAGAGCTGGGTCCTATTTTTTTCTCTGCCAGTGGTTTCATTTGCCTTGGGTCTATATTGATCTTAAATCTGATAGTACTGTATGCAGCTTACTGCACAGACTGTGAATTGGTAAAGTAAACAGGGCAAATGTGCTGTCAATCTCTTGAGAAAGTGTTAATATTACACTGAGTTTGAGATTTTAATCACCCCTGTCAGGAAATGCTGAGTTACGGTTCCCACAGTCGCTATTGCCTGCTGCCTGCGCTCTGCAGTAGATGCTTCCTTATGTTATCACGCAGCATGCATTCACTAATAAAGATTACTCCATAGCTGCAGCTAAGATTAGGGAAGAGAGGCTCTCCCTTGGCGCTACAGTAATTAAATAATACTTCTCTCCAGATGTCTGAATACTTTATAATCATTAAAGAATTAAGCCTCCTAGCCTCTTTGTGAGAGGTCAGTCTAGCAGAGCTATCAGAAGTTTGGTATGGCCACCCAAAAAGCTCTTCAGAAAGCTAAGACCAGAATCAAGATCTGCTCTAGCCCTGTGTGTTGGCTGCAGGAACCTTCCCATTTCCACTCAGCCTGTTGGTTAGGGACAGAGTTATTGCGTTTGCCTGGTTCTCCATGGGTGCTCATGGAGCAACACCCCTTTGCAATAGCGGAGAAATTACGGTGGGATCATTAGCTCTGAAGTTCAGAGCAAGTTTGAACCTCCATTTCTTTATGCAATCTATCTTCTCAGCAGTGGGGAGTATGGACAGTGCATCACTCTTTCCACAGATGAGCAGTAAATACCACCAGGAGGTCTACCAGTAAAACAGGAGAACAAGGTCCCCTCTATAGACTGAATATCGAGGGTTTCTTAGCTTTATGTTCCTGCTTTGCTGCCTACCGTACTCTTCCATGGAAGCCTATTGTACAAACAAGCGTTATTCTCTACTGGTAACAGGTGCAGTTTTGAGCATGTGGGGACAAGCCTGTGCCCAAGCAGGCTGAGGGGAGAGAGGATGGCACTGTGTYGGAGCTGTAAGCAGTGTGCATCTTTGGATGCTTGCTTGTATTCTTTCAATCTCTTTTGGACCCAGTGGTCTCCTTGCCTCTCCCAAGTCTTAGAAAATCAGGTCAGCATTAAGGACACAGGGAGATGGTCCTTTATGGTAGCATGGGGGCACTCTCTTCTCAAAGCAGGACAACTCTCACAACGTCCCTTCTTTCTTTTTTTCCCCCTTGGTCTGGATACAGCTAACTTGGAGGTTGTTCAGCAATGCTTGACTGGGACTATCTTCACCATTAGCTATGGCTTTTTTCTTTCTGAGATGAGATGTTTCCAAGCATTCTCACCTTCTATCTTTGTCAGTCCTTCCCCGCTGCTTAGTTTTATTTCTAACTTTGCCTGTCTGGCCCTTGCATCACGATGCTGCATGGACACCACTTGCACCTCCACCACCAAATTGCAGTCCAGAGCAGGAAGAGGCACTTTTGCAAATGCCCGTGCAGCCAGGAGCGGCCAGGAGTCCTGGGGGCTGCCCAGGCCGCCGCCTTAGTGGCAGGCATGTGTCCTTAGTGGGAAAAGGGTCACTGTCCTAGTCAGCTCCTGCATGTTTCACATCCGTTTTTCCTTGGCTGTGTTTGTTGTTTCTGCTCTGTGTGCTTGTTCCTCTTGGGCAGCAGCCGCTCGGGTGACTCTGTGCCGGCTCTTTCTTCTAGCTGGCTTCAGTCGGTGTGATTTTTCCTCTGGGGGAGCTGTCTCTGGGGTTGTGCATCTGGAGAGGGCTGCTTGTAGGGGAACAGTGGGATAAAACCTCACAGTAGTCTGTTAGTATTGTTTTCTGTGCCGTTTTGCTCCATCAGCCTGCCCTCCGCTTTGGGCTGGTCACACGGGATAACAGCAGGGATCTGTGCTCCGAACTGGGGCTGCTCTGCCATCGCTGCCTGCAGGCCCTACGAGCATCCGTTTTGTCCAAAGGCTGTTATGGTGTGAGCTGAGCATCTGGGAGAGGGACCCGATAGGGCACGTGCAAATGCACCGCGGAGGCACCCCTGTTTATCGAGGATGGCTCCCTTCGTGCTCAGCTCTGTCCTCATCCTGTAGCTCTTTTCCATTACGCAGGACTCGAAATAAGTGACAGGCGTGAGTGGAAATGCTGTATGGCTACAGTGATGGCCCACTTTCCCAGACAGGTGTGTGGACAAGAGGCCGCTTGGGAAGCTCGTTGTTTCGGAGGCGTTCGCCCCTGAGCCTGCTGCCGGGAGCTCCTGGAGCGGCTGGGTAGTGCTTCATGGGACGGTGAAGGATGAGGCCTGATCCTTTCTCTTCCTTGCAGGCTCTTATGAATGATCCCTGCTGGCAAAAGTACAAGGTTCCCTCATTTACTGCCTCATGGGGTCAGGTGGGCAAAGTGCTCCAAATGATCCTGTTGGGGAGCCTCTGATGCGGGAAGCACGCTGGGGCAGGCAGGGCTGCGTGCCTGGTGTCGAGGGGCAGTGCGACGGCGCAGGCGCTGCCCATGCTGCCCTCCGCCTGCCTCCCCCCCGCCGCTGGGACGCGGCTGCCTGGCAGGGCAGACCTGCAGCTTGCACGTGATGCCCCAGGAGCCCCCCAGGCCTGTGCTAACTCTTGGCTACTTGCAGTGTCTTTACTCCCAACATTATATTCCTGTGCAGAGAGTGGAGGAACTGGAAACCCAATAGACCAGCAGTGCCTGAAGATGCCCCCGGGCTGTCTGCTGAGGCCATCGCTGGCATCTGTTTTATGCCTGAGCTGCACCAGAGTGGTGGCAGAGGTGTCCCCAAAGGGAGGGGACATATGAAGGAGTGTCCCCACTTTTTTTCTTAGTGCACAAGCTGGTGGCAGGACATATGCAAGGTCTTACAGCAGGGCCTTGGGTCAGGCTGCTCTCAGGGCCGTGTCGCAGGAAGGTGGTTTCTGTTGGGTCAGGAAGTTTTGTCTCCCCTACGGTTAGGTGCTCTCTAGTATTCGTCTTGMGTGATCTCGTCTGTGGTCTGTTGAATTACGGCCTGCCCTTGCTGTCAAGGGAAGGTAGTGCTTCCACATCGGCCTGGTTCTTGTTGCTGTRTGGCCTTGTATTTGATGTGCACCTTCATAGTGCTGGGATCCGCTGCTGGGCTCCCCCCGTGGAGCGGAAACAGGCACAGGAGCTCTGCGTGGTGGGAATGCAGCGCCAGCAGTCAGCTAAAGGCAGCCATCTTTCCCTCCTTCACCCACTACCCGCGTGAAAAAGCAGCGAGAGACATTGAATCCTTAACTTGTGCGCCCAAAGCGGGACTCGAGAGGGAGCAACCTGGAGTTCCCTCTCTCCTGCCCTGGCAGCCTCCTTTCCTCACCCCTGCAAGCCTGCAGGGAGCAGTCRGGTTTGGTTACTCATTCGTGGAGGTCAGGACTAGGTCTGGGTTTTTTTCCTTTGTGTTTAGGAAACGGTTTTACAAAACTGTGTGTTGAGCACGGGGGAGCAGGTGGCGTGCGAAAGACTTCTCAGCCTCTTTACTGCTGGGCTCGCGTTAACTCTCTKCCCTGCCTCCTTTTCTGTAATCTCTCTTTTGGTTGGCAGCATGAGCATTTCTGAGTGCATTGCAAACCCTCCCCGCCTCCTAGCATGACCTCGGTCACCAAACCACCTTGGGGCTTTATTTTTACTCTAGCCGTTTTGTTTCGCGTGGTAAGGTTGGTTTCTTTCCCCTAACAGAGAGAAGCCTCCTCTGGGGAGGAAGTAAAGAGTGCCAGGCTGCAGTTGAAGCTGGTTAAACGCTAAAACCACACTCCTAGCCTCTCTGGGCTTGAGACGTGACATTCAGCCATGCAGCTAGCCCTGGCTTTTTTGCCCAACAGTTGTTCACCCTCCCATGTCTGCACCTAATTTCTTTTTTAACTGTACTTTCTTTTTTTTCCCTTTTTTTCCCTTCAAAATACGGGTGAAATCCTTCTCTGCTGCAGTTTCTGCACTAGAAATCCCACCAGAGATGCTCTGTCTCCTTGTTTGGGCCCTTGATGTCCATTCAATACYGCTCTGCTATACCTCCCACAGCTCCCTCGAGCTCGAGGAGCCTGGTGACTGATACGGCATGTGCGTGCATGTCACCTAGAACCGGCATGTTGCTTTCCAGCACAACTTGACCTTTTGTTGCTACCCAGAAAGTGAAGGCTAAGCTCTCAGTAAGAGTTTCCAGAAGTTGGTGTTAATTTTTTTTTTCTTTTTAGACCATGTTGGTGGTTTTATTTAACTGTGAAGAACAAGGCAGGGACTAATGTGACTTGAAGGGGAGAGACACCGACATGTTCTCCTTCTGGTAACAGGCATCTGGTGCTAATGTGTGTTGAAGTATCGCGGTGGATCAGAGGTGGGAGTGCTACAAGGACGTCGATGACTTATGCCTGTGTGAGAGGCTCTGCTATATCCCAGGGCTCAGAGAGGCTGTGGTGAGGGGGGCAAAACTTCAATTCGAACAAGCTTTTCGTACTCTAAAACCAAGTACAATCATCCAGAAACCGCYTTTCCCTGTCATTCACTCTTTCCTCATTTCCTCTCCTGCTGGTGCTGATCAGCCCGGGATTTGTGTGTAACCAAATCCCCTCCTGCTGCTGCACGTTAGTCCTTTCCCGTGGCAGCGAGTTTGATGATCCAGGCGCTGCAGTGTGGTGTTGGGAGGAGAGTCTGCAGCTCAGACAGCAGTACTGCAGGAATTGGCAGTGCTGGTAAAGGAAGTAAAATGTCTAATAGCAGGGTTGGGAAATTTCCCAGAGCAGGGTGAAGGCTGTTTGACTGATTTCTCTTGAGCTTTCTTTGTTAGTCTAACCTTGATCTCTGTCTGAACTTGGCCCAGTCCAACTTTTTCTCCTGTCTGSTATATGCTTTTTGGGATGGCACCTCTTATTCCACAGCCAAAATGGTTATTTCTGCCCTGGGGAATGGGCAGTGTTTATTTCTTTGTCAGCRTTGAATGAGCTGTTTCCAGACAGGGTTCATATCCACCGTGGAGGTGGGTACTAGGAAAGAAATTTCCTTCCGGAGGATCAGGGAGTGGAACCTGCTTGAATCTGTGTCATTTCCTCTGTCCTTGGCTCTACTCTTCCTCCCCAGCAGCTTTCGTTGCTGCRCGATTGAAAGTGGARAGGGAGATGCCTTCATGCCCCGGGTAAACTGTCTGGATAGAAGTGAAGGCTCTGGARGTACCCTGCAGATGCAGCGGGGTAGCAGTGCTCAGCCCTCTTATGCCACTCRTGCCTGGACTTCTCCTGGTTGTGGAGAGCTGTGCTGAGCGCAGGCTGGCTGCAAGTGGCTGCTGTTATCCCTGCTGGTGAGCATGGCTGGGAGAGCAGGAGTGTGAAGAGCTGCGATAACACTTCCTTCTGGAAGGCTCTGTCTCTGCTCAGCTTATTGTCCAAATGTCTTCTCTGTTGGCCTTTCTAATGCCTTCCTATGCCGTGTAGGGTTAGATCTCTTCAGTTTTCTCCTTTCTTAATTTCTTTGTTACTCTTTGGAGTTCCAATTACAGGCAAGTAAGTAAAACCAGGTCAACTTGGAAAGAGCTCTTTTTGTAACCCAGACATGAAAAGCATTTTGGAGCCGAAACCTTTCCTGATACTATTTGTTCACTGACTAGAGGCCTCATATCTCCCTCCTGCATGCTTGACCCCACAAATAATCCACTCTGCGGTAGTGAAGAAGGCTGACAACATGCTGGGCTATGTTAACAGGAGATCTTTTATGACCAGAACTCATCACACATTTCTCGGTGTCAGTTTTCTAGCTTAGGAAGGGGATGTTCTTCACTCTCAGCAAACTGTGTGTGTTTGGGTATTAGCTGCTTTTTGCTAGTTGGAGCTGCGTCAGTGCAAAGCACGCAGCTGTACCTGTTGGACAAAGAGTGGCTCTGTCCGGTCATCCTTCTTTCAGTGCTTAACCAGATGCAGTCTCAAAGAATTGAGCATATGTCCTAAACGACCTGCAGCACCAAAGCCAATTTATGAAAAGTTGTATGTTGGAAGTTAATTTGATATCTCAGTTGAGGACTCTCTCTGGCATGTTTGCATAGATTCATAGCGTTTATGGCCAGCAGGGACCATTAGATCATCTATTCTGATCTCCTGTATATCACAGATACTTAAATTTCACCCTGCTACTCCTGTATGAAGCCAAATAACTTGTGTTTGGCTAAAGCAAAACTTCCAGAAAGACGTCCAGTCTTGAGAATCCACCCTTTTCCTGGGAAGTTTGTTCCAGGGATAATTGCACTGGTTCTGAAACGTTTGTGCCTTATTTCCACAGTGAATGTTTCTCTCTTGTTCTTTGCTATTCTGCTAGTGTAAAGAGCCCTTAAGTACCATGGAGGCACTTTGCACTTGCAATCAAATCACCTCCCAGTCTTTTTGATACACTAAACAGATTGAGCTGTTTAAGTTTTTCACGGCAAGCCATCATTTCTAGCCTTTGAATCACTTTTATGGTCGTTTTCTGGACCCTTTCCAAATTTTCAGCATCCTTTTAAAAATACGGGCACTAGAACTGAATGCAGTATTTCAGTGTCAGTCTCGCCAGTGCCGTATATAGAGGTAAGAGTGCTGTCCGGTGCCTGCTCTCTGCTTGGACCTTCAAGGGATGCATTAACCCTTTTCACCAGGCTGCATAGCCACTGTAGTCCCTGGAACCTTTGTGGAGTAACTGCTTGGGGTAAAGCCCTGGAGACTTATTCTACATGATCCCAGATACATAACAGCACTTTTGATGTTGGAAAAATCCAGATTTTGAACTGATCATTATTACATCATTACTTATTGCTCCATCCATCTTCATGCCACAGGCAGTTTGTTGACAGAATTTGTTTTCAGTTCATTGCTAAAAATGTTGCTAGTCAGCCTGTACCAACCACTTTCTATTCAGTTCAATGAGAGTTTTCTAAAGACCGTTGCTTTTTAAGATGCTGCTCAATTAGTTTTTAATCTATTTTTAATATACTGTATTTAGTCTAATTTGTTTTTCAAGAATGTTGCATGTTACTAATTTAAATGCTTTACAAGTGTATTGGAATATTTATATGCATATGATTTCTTTTTCAACCAAACTTGTAATTTTTCTGACCTATTTTTCATAAATGGAAAGTTTTTATTAAATAAGCATAGTTCTAGGTCAGACATTTGTTTCAGAGCCAGTGTAGTCTCCGCTGCCTGATTTTAGTTTACTAAAGTGCACAATTGTCTTGCCCTTGTTTCTCATCTCACCTGTCCGCTGCAGTGATGAAGGTGATGAAGGAAAAATCAGAAGCTCCATGTTTTACTGAGGGGCTTCCTGAATGCCTTTTTCTCTTGCTGAAATGCTGGCTTGTAACTTCTTATAGCCATGAGATGTGTCCAGGAGTCATAGCTGCTGCAGTCCAGAAGACTGGGAAGGTGCGTGAGTGCCTGAAGTTCTCCTTAGCTGTAGATGAAATTCGTATGTCTCGAGCCCACAATACTTCAGCATTCCCTCTTTCTTCCGCAATATAGCCAATTGTATTTCACGTCTGTGTAGTGCCTCATGTTAAGTATCAGGATTCCCACTGGAATTGCTTCTATACTATGGAAATTAATCCAGTTTTGGGCATGACATTGCAACTGCTAAACAGAAATCTGCACTAGAATATTTAGCAAGAAGAAGCAAGGCGAGCTCTGTGTCCATTCATGGTTGCAGGTGGTATATGGAGAGAAATGATTAGGGTAATTAGCCCAGTTGGAATTTGCCTGCAACGCTGTGGGTATTTTGTAAATGTTGCAAAAGGTGCCTATGATCTTAATGACCTCTTTGTCTCATCTCCCTTATGCAGATAGCCATTTGCGCAAAACACTTTCACCAGCACTGCCTCTAACAGCAAAGATCTCCTCCTAATATCTTGCCAGTTAAGCCCACTGCAGCATCACAGGCTTTCCCAGAAGCTCTTTATCGCTGCTAGGTCTTATTTGAATGAGAGACTGCCATGGAAAACGCCAGCCAGAACTGTGCCTTGCACATTTGGGATAGCATGGGATAAAGGCTCAGGCTTGTAAGACATCTCCGGGAGAGGTAGTGGACTGCCTGCTGCTGTTGAACCGAGTCTGTGCAGCTCTGAAAAGCTGCCTGCGAAAGACGGGAATAATCTTAACAGTTAACATGGTGTATCTGGCCTCTGAGCTGGAAGTGAGAATATGGCATGGTTTGGGTGTCTGGATGTTTTTTCACCCAATCCCCAGCAAGGAAGCCATGCCTGGAAAAGCCTGGCTGGCCGAGAAAACCTGAAGATGATTTGGGATGAGTGTGGTACGTGTTTTGGAGCTGAGCCGTGTGGCTCTGTGGTCTGTATCCCAACCCCTTGTCACTGAGGATACCCCTAGACTTTGGAGAACGTCCTGCTGCGCTCCAGTCCCTTCCACTCTGGTGGAGACAGCACATTTGTTACAGGCAGTCTTGCATCTGGTCTCTTGATTAATGGACTTGTCTTTTGCAGCCTATTTTGACTCTGACACTGCTTTCTGCTCCACAGATGCTTTGCTGATGTTGAAGAAAGTTTGCCTCGCTTGATAAAGACCAGATCCTGAAATTTACTTCCAAACCTGAAGTAACAATTTTTAACTTGAAATGGTTTTTCCCCAGGAGTCACTGCTCCAGAATCCTTCCCTTATTTGGTGCCTCCTTCACAGCTGGGACTGATGCTCAGGTGCCAAAGCTCTGTGCGCTCGTCGCCCCGAGCCAAATGGATCTGTGATGGGTGTGAGCACGGGAGCTCTGCTTCTTGGCCTGGTTCGTGCCACTCCTTTTCCTGCGCACCCTGATGGTGTTTCCTGTGTTTTCGCGCTGGGCGGGGAGACGTGTTTTGAGCCCTTTTTGGTCAGCGTGCGGTCCCTTGAGATTGGGTCTCGCTTTCTTCTTTTCTGGCTCAAGACACGACAAACCTTTCTTTATCCTGTCTGACTGCCTCTGTTCTGCGTGTTGTCAGGACGTACTCCCTGTGGCCTCCCTCTGATTTGAGCTGGCTGTTCTAGTACTGTTGCTATCTCTGCCTTCGCCTCTCCGCGAGCAGTTGTTAGTCACTGTTGATTTCTTCCATGGTAACGAATCCAGTTTGGTTGGCGGTGCAGTGTGCGAGCACTCCCCGAGCAGCGGTGGGTTGCTTCCTCTGGTGAGGTTGCCTCTTCCCAGGTGGATTTAGTCTGTCTGCACATGCTGACTCATGACAGCCGAAACAGCTGTTTTCAGCTTCAGGCACTACTGTGTGCAGGGACCCCTTCTTCTTCCTGACAGCTGGTTTGTTTTTATAACTAATGCCTTCACTATATGCTCATAACTTCCATATCTGTGATGCCCGCCTTTCAGCTGTAAGGGCCGAAGTCCATTTCTTGACATAGTTGCGTTGCTGTGTCAGCCCGACTTCGTGGGCTCTTCCCCAGCACCCACTGGGACTAGCCAGCCCTGCTGCCGCTGGCCGCGGAGCAGCGAGCAGTGCTGCGCATGCAAGGGGAGCCCAGTCTTCCCCGGCGTCCTGACCTCAGCACGTGGATGTGCCTTCAGGGTACTGTTTTCAGGAAGCCTTTGGAGGGACCAACACTTGGGGCCGATGGACCATGCAGTGAGTGAAGCGAAGCTGAGGAGAAGTTACAGGTCTCACGCTAACGCCGTCAGGGTAACGAGCGCGTCAGGGTAACGAGCAGGTTAGCAGGCCTTTGGGGAAGTGCTCCCTTCCCCCGTGTGAATGCAGAACAGCAGGTGATGGGACTTCCTCCTTGCTGCCCCAAAGCCGGGCCGCGCAGTGGAAGTTGCCGTTTCCCTCTCGCTGTGAGAAGCAGCCTTTGACGGGAGGAGCAGGGAGGGCTCCCGGCGGGTGACGGGCAGGTGAGTCACTACAGAAGGAGTCATTCAGAGAAAAGCCCAGTCAAAGCGACCCGTGGCCTTAGCGTGAACTCAGAGATGAAAGGTCCAAAGTTAAGTGATGAGCTCATCAAAACCTTGAGGCTGTGAGGGAAAAAGTGGTGAAAAAAGCATGAGAGGTGCCTGCTTGAGATGCCCCTGCACTGGGGCACATGGGCCTCTGCTTGGGCTTGCTGGGCTCGTGCTTAAGTTGGCAAGAGGTATGAAACATGCTTCTTCCCTAGAGGCAGGTATCCTACGTTCATCCCTGCTTCCTTTAAAAAAAAAAAGTGTGTGTGTGTGTATGTCCCAGTTCAGCACGGGTTTCTGTGCTGTGTGCCTGGGTAGTCCTCGGGGTCTGCAGGTGGAAAGGCAGAGCGCAAAACCCCCCTCGCCAAGATGGGGGCGAGGCCGAGGCCCTGCCGAGCCCTTCCCTGCCTCCCTGGAGCCGGGCATCTCTGTGGGAACGCTCTGCCTCGTGCTTCCCCGCGGGGCGCGGGTGTCACTTTCCATTCAAGGTGGGGAGTTTTGGTACTCCCCAGCTGCCAGGAAAGCGGTGCAGCGTTTGCACGCTGAGAGCGGCTGAGGCTGTGAGCTGAACGTGGGCCTCGGAGGAAAGCGTTTCTGCCCTGTCCTATTTGTTCCTTGCCTCGCGTGCGGCCTGCCGAGCAGCGTCGCCGCAGGCTTGCCAGCAGAGGTAGGTCGAGCTGCAGGCTCCTCTCTGCTGAAGGGGAACGTCTTTTAAATACGCCCCCGTCAAAGGGCAGAGCTGAGGGACCCTCTTTTAGCAGCCCTTGCAGCCAGCTGAAGCACGTGGCCTGGCTGTGGGAGAAAGCCCTGCCTGCCACCCACCCTGCGAGGGCTCTGGTGCTTGAGCTGCAAGCTCAGAGCTGCCGGGCTTTGCCGTGCTGCGGTACTGGCCACGTCGCTGTCAGGGTATGTGGTAAGCGCTGGAGCCACCAAGCTGGTCACCAACTAGTTTTTTCCCCCCACAAGCTGTTGCCTGGAAAAAAAAAAAAAGTGTTAACAGTTTCAAGCTCTGAGCTTTCTTGATGTCCTAAGGAGGACGGTGGAGAAGCAGCTGTCCATGCTTCACTAGACATGTGAATAAGGGCCCTCGCTTTGCCCCGCTGTCCCAGTGTCCCCCAGTCTCTTCTGGGTTTCATCTGCAGAGTTAATAAAATGGTGGCAAATAAAGTTGAGTTCCAGTGCAAAGGGCTCTTTAGGGCAGCAGTAAAAGAGTGAGTAAGCAAGAACCCCTTGCTGCGGGGGCCAGTTTAATTGGTCTGGCTTGTTTTATGAGACAGGTTTTATGTTTAAACTCACACATGGCCCAGGAGCGACTCTGCAGCAGGGCATCATTCTCCTGCATGGGTCCTGGGGGAATTCAGCCCAGATTAATTACACCAAACCGAGCAATCACACCTTGCCCAGCCACTTGCATCAGGAATGGCGTGATCCGAGGAGTGCAGCAAACGAGGGGGGAGCTAGTGCCAGAGCCGGAACTGCCCGTGATAACTGTCCTCCGCGGCCTGGAGGTACCTGCTGGTGGCCGTCCTGCACCCCGTCAGATGGGCCTGGTGCTGCCCCAGTCCTTCCTGGTGACCTCGGTCTCTTCCTCTGTCTGTGCCTCTGTTTCCCCCCGTAAATAGAAGTGCTGCTGCTGACCTTTATGGAGTGGTTAAAAATCTTGTGCAAGTGGGAGCGGAGCTGCGGTGTCCAGGCTGGGTCACTCCTGGTCAGCGTCTCCCTGCACGGTTCCCGGGGCCCCGCTGTTCTGATCGCGCTGAGGCTGCCCAGGTTGGTGGGTGCTAGGTGGACGCCTCGTGTCCTCGTGGAAGAGGGAAGAGAGGGCAGTCCCCTTCTGCTGTAACGCAGCCACCTCCATGGCCAAGCAAAGTGGCTGCTTACCCACCCACAGCCATTTTCAAAACAGTTTAGAGAAGAAGTGGGAAAGCCCGGAGCTCTGCTGAACTAGCAAAGGTGGTTTGGAGAGGTAGAGAGAAATTATTCAAGTGAGATTTTGGTGTTATCGGATCGAAGCGGGGCAGGAAGCTGCCTGTGCACCGTATGCCATGGACAGCTTCCTCTGTATCCCCTTAGCTCCACATTGCAGTAGCAATGCGCTAGGGAAATGCCAAGTCCTGCCCCGGTCTCGGTGGTATAGTGCTGCAGGCTTTCAGGGGAAGAAATAAATAAAATCAAAGATTCTGATAAAAGGGAACACAAGTTTCCTCTCTGTAGTTGCTTAAGGCTAGAGTTAGATGAAAAGGTACGGCACCGTCCCAATCCTTCCTTGCTTCTGAAAGCCGATTCTGGCACGGCACAAATGAGCGTTCCCAGCTTTGCTGCTGAACGCGGTGTTTGGTTTTCTGCAGAAAAGTGTTAACGAGGCTATTCCCCTCCCGCTCTGCACTGAGCAGAGGCTGCTTTCAGCCTCCGCTGGAATCGCTGAGCGCCGGAGAAGTTGCTTCTGTTTTTTTTCCGTTGGCGGGAAACAGTCGTGGGAGACGATGCATTTTGGGACTCCTTTCGAACAAGCCGTCGGGATGCCCTGAGCAGCGAGCGCCTCTGGGCTGTGCAGCCCTTCGCGCTTACAGGGCGCAAGAGGGATTTTTGGCGCTGAGCTGAGCCCGGCAGAAATCTGCCCCGCGGGCAGCGGAATCTGCGCCCGGGGTCCGGGCGCCTCGGGGCGGGTGCCAGCGAGGCCGGGTCCCGCCACTGCGAGGGAGCTGAGGTCCCGGCAGAGGGTGCTGTGTCTCCACCGCCCTCTCCCTGCTCGCGCTCCAGCTGTTTGGCACTTGCCCTTGCCTGAGTGCATGATGTTTGTAAGAGTTTGGGCATGTCCATTTGGTTCCCATCTCCAGTGCCACCCCCAGCATCCAGGCCAGGTTCCTCTGTCACTGGGGACGTTCTTAATTCACAGGAAATCGGAGAGAGTTTAATTGTTTTCTCCTCTCTCTCTCTTTTTTTTTTTTTTTTCCCATGCAGCTGAACAAAAGGTTCATCCTCAGTTTTCTCCATGCCCATGGGAAGCTGTTTACCAGGATTGGGTAAGTGTGCAGGATGTTTATTTTATTTTCCTACATTACAAGTCTTTTTGGAATTTAATATTGTTAGCAACTAAGCTGTGTTTGGAGCTGAGGGCACAGGGTGTGAATTCTTGCAGGCCTAGCCTCCTGGTTCCTATTCTCCTTACCCGCCCTCCAGTCCACGCTGGAGATTGTTTGGGCTTTTTCTTCCCCCACCTCAAGGCCTGGTCCTGCTCGTGCACTGGGACCTTCTGGCAGAGGCTGAGCTTGGCCGCCGATGTTGCGTGCAGGAGGGACTAGAGGCTGTTTCCTCTCTCTCCCATGCCCTAGCCATGCTCCTTCCTCCTGAAGTTTCCGTTTTTCCTCCTCCTCTCTGGTTGCCCCACTTGTAGCCAGCGGGTAGGTGGCTCCGGGGGAGTCTCAGTGGCTGCTGCCCACAAGGAGTGCAAAGCTGTTGGGACAGAATGATCCAGGGGCCGAGAGCCACTGTCCAGAGCGTGTCCCGACAAGCCGTGCCCTTGGTCTCCTCGCTGCCATCTTGGTGAAAGCCTCGAAGCCGAGAGCTGTCCTGGCTGTGGGAACTGGTTTGTACAAAGCACCCTTGGCAATGCCTGCCGTAAATTGGTTTCAAATAATCGAAAAGCTATCCTTGAAGCAAAGCAAGTCCGATTCAGGCCTGGGCTGAGAGCCCAGCCTGGGGGACGTGCTTATGACCCAGGAGCAGAGTTCAGCCCAGCCGCCGGCAGGCTTCCCGTGGAGCTCTCCCCACCCCGCGCGCTGTCAGGTGCCAGTGGCGCTGAGCAGCGGGGGCGGTTGTACGGGGGTGGCTGTTGTGGCGAGACCTCACACGGGTCCAAACACAGTCTCTGCTCTCCCTGCAGCAACGGTGGTCTCTGCTTGAGCCTGCTGTTGTCTCATAAGCAGATGTAGTAGCATCAGCTCTGCTGGCTCCTTCGGTCTCTTGTGGGACTCTTGACTACAAATGAAGGGGTTGAGAGACCTTTTCCAGGCCACTTAGGCAAAAGCGGTGCAGATGCTAAGTGGCATCTTGTCCCAGTAACTGCTGGGCTTTTCTGCCTCAGGTGTGCAGTTCCCTGCCTGGGTCTGGGCCTGTCCTCCTCACTCCTTGGAGAGAAGGAGCATCGTGGTGCAGGAGGTAGAGGAGCAGTGCAGGATGCCAGCAGTGACGCTGTGGTGTAGCCGAAAGCCTTGGCCCTTGCTTTGTACAGGGCACTATCTGAGGTGGCTAGTCAGGAGCGGCATATGCTTGACTTTGGACCCTTCTTATAGCAGTGGAAAGTAGGAGATGTGCCGGCCAATTTGCTGACGATCTGGGCCTCCGAGGGAGAGGGGGAGCAAGCCGCTCGCTGCCAGTGCTGCTGATCTCTGCCTGAGTCACAAGGCACCGATTATCTGATTGTGGGCAGCAGGCTGGCCTGCAGCGAGGAGGCAGAACTGGATGTCCTCCTGCCTGCGGGGAAAAAAGGACCAAAGCTGTGAGAGCCCGTGAAAGGTTCAGTAACTGCACGGCGTGTCTACGCTGGAGGGCAGAGCATCCAGGGAGCTGCTGGTCCTCAGCTCGGCTGGGGCTGCGCTCACGGCCGAGCTCCGGGTTGAACGTGTGCCAGCAGGGGGATTAATGGGGATGTTGCAGTGATTGCTTGCACATTTGGCTCCTGAGACTTTTGTGAAATTAAGATGCAGCTTTTGAGGCCGTTGCTTCCCAGGACAGTCGTTTAGAAAACCCAAATATGTTTAATGGCAGAATATCCCCTGAAGTACTTAGAAAGGAACTAGAAAGTAATACCATGACACAGGAAGAGAAATCATCCAGCCCTGCTAAAATAACTTCCGTGCTTGAAATAGGTAAAAGGTGAGGAATAGTTTACTCCTCTTTGGGTAGGCTCTTCAGTCATTTATCTGTTTTTTTTTTTATTATTTAAAAAAAAAAGGGAAAAAAGGGCATGGAAAAGATGATGTTGCACTAATTAGACTCTTTCGCTCCTAAAACCACGGTAAGCAATTTATTAAAAGCTTCCGCTCTGTTCCTGACCTGCTGATTCTGAGCTCAGTGGGGTTACTGCGTGCAGTACCAGATGTGCTGCAGTATCAAAGCACAGCTGGCAGGGCTGAGGAAGCCCTTGCTCCTCACTGTTATTCCATGGCAATAATGTTCATCTCCTTGCTAACAACGCATCCGGCAAAGGGCTCCTCTGTCCCTAGCGTCCTGTCTGCCCTAGGAGGATGTTGCTGGATATGTTGGATGTGGTCTGAGATTTCTCAAAATTAGGAAGTCTTTAGAAACGTTCAGTTTGCTCTAATTCCCTGGCTATGCCCCAAATCCAGGAAAGTTGCCCCTTCAAGGGGGAGCAGTGGTTTTGCGCTGACAGAGCGGCTCCGTTCTGCACAGCTGCAAAGTCCGAGGGGTCTGTTCGTTACAGCCCGCGTTTGTGAGACTGCTCCAGCAAGCAGCGCCCGGGCAGAGGGTAGCCCTGCTGCTGGGCAGGACTGGTTGTTGAAAGGCATCCATGAAATATGGTTAGCAGAAAGCCATTTCTGTCTTTAAAAATAGAGCCTATTACTGCCCTGAAAGTCTGTTGGGGAAGCCCAGCAGAATTGCCCATGTGGGTTACCAGAAGTGGCTTGCTAATCCAGCCTGTAGCGTGCTGATATCACAAGATCTGAATCTCTCGGGGGAAGATAGAGGAAATTGCTATGGAGGCCCCTGAGGTTGCCTGCCCCGGCTCTGCATGCCTTACCCGCTGCAGATTTTGGCTCTCCCTTGCTCCCAGTGTGGGCGCACTAGTACAGTGTCACTGATAACTGGAGCTGGCAGTAGCTGTGAGACCGGTGTTCATTCTTGCTGGGTCTAGCTGTGGCTTTTTGGAGCTTGGGAGTAAGGAGGAACAAAGTGAGCTCAGCAGAAGAGACAATGGGACAGGAGAACCTTTCTGTCACTAGTTTGCAGGTTTTTAGCAGCTTCTTGGTTATAAAGTTGCCTTCATGGGATACAGGGTGAGGAATCTCTTGGGAGAGCTGTTGTGGGCAATCATGTCACAGTTGTTTTCATGATTTAACCATGTTCTTCCTTACAACTGGTTCAGTTTTTGATCCCTCTTCTCTTGGAAGATTGCTAAGGATCTGACAGCACTCTGATAAGTAACCTCAGCTAATTCCCATAGTGATGCCAAATGAAGAGCAGGATAAACGTGTCAGATTTCCTTGGGTGCTTGGGAGTGCTGAGGCCTTTGGCATTGACGGGGCACCCCATCCCCAGCCATGGCACTGCAGCCATCGGCTGCTCCGTGCTGACGAGCAATAGTAGCACTATGTGCTGCAGGAACCAGCTGCAGCGTTGACATTACCAGCAGCTAGATGAGGCCAGTTGCTAGTCTGCGGGGGACTGCATGCCCCTTTCCCATGGGCAATGTGGGGCTGTAAGTGATGAGATCTGGGAGCTCGACCACAGTGCTGGGGAATGTGTAGCCTGCGGGGATGGGGCTCAGTGCTTTGAGGTCCTATTCTGCTGGGAGAGCAGCACCAGCGTAGGAGCCCAGGGCCCAGGCACTGTTCCTTTGGAGGAAGCATGCTCTGGCCAGCGTTCAATGCACTGGAATTGCCACATCCGCAATGTGGCACCAGTGTGTGCAGTTTGCTACAGCCTGGGTTTCTTGGGAGTCCCATGGGCTGCGCCTGGTCCAAGTGAGCTGCTGGCCTCCTGGCACCCTTCCCAGATTGGTAGAAGTCAGTAGAAAAAAATGGTTGGTCAGAAATGACTCATAAAGGCCGTGTTTTCCTGCCAAAGGAATGCTGCCTGTCAGTTATAGAGCAATCCCTCACTACCCTCTCTAAGGAAGGCTTCAGCTGTCTCCCTCACACCGCCTGCACCTTCACTCCAAAGGCAGTGATTTTCTGCAGCTCTTGGATGGGCGACAGCAACCCCAGGAGCTGAGGGGGGTCCCTGTTCCCCAGGACCACGGGACACTGAGTGAGCTGAGCTGACTGACCGCTCCGCACCCCGTGGCATAGCCTGCGCTCTACAGACTCTCTCTCTGTCTGCAGGATGGAGACTTTCCCTGCGGTGGCCGAGGAGGTCCTGAGGGAGTTCCAGGTCCTGCTGCAGCACAGCCCCCCTCCCATCGGAAGCACCCGCATGCTCCAGCTTGTGGCAATCAACATGTTTGCAGTGCACAACTCCCAGCCCAAAGGTACCACGTGCTGCTTTAGGGGAACTGGGCTGGGGATCAGCCGTTCTTTGTATGGTCGTGTTGCTTGTGGAGAAGGGTGGGGGGACTTACGCAGCCGAAGACTGGGGAAACAGAACCGTGGTTGGAGGGTATCTGAGGGTATCTGTGTGCACAGGGACAGCAAAAGGGCTCTGGCCTGTGAGAGGGACATTGGCTGGGCCTCGGTGGCGTTGGGTGAAGTGTGCGATACTGAGGAGTGAGGAGGCATCGCACCTCCCTGGAGCCTGAGTCATCACGTGCAGAACGAAGGCAGTGGTTTATGGCTCTGCCTTCCTGGTGTTTAGCTCAGGCCCTGTTCAGTGCCCAGGCTGGGAGCATCCTGGAGGCCTTGTCTGTTGGGAGAGTGGTGTTGTCTGGGGCTGCCTGTGTCCATGCTGAGCCTTTGCAGGCAGCTGAGTGATGCGATGGGAGATGCTGCTCTCTGAAAAGCCGGCCTGGAGGCTGTGCCTCGCATTGAGGCACCTAGAAAGCAAAGCAGATATAGTATGTTGGTCAGCAGAGATGCCACCAAAACAGAATCTCTGCCGCTGAGCTTGAAATTGTGCTTCCAGGGCACTTCTTTGCCCCTGCATCCCCCTTCGGAGAAGCACAGGGCAGGTGTCCAGGTCTTCCTGGGCTGCTCCTTTGGTAGGGGATGTGCAGTTTGGGAGCAGGGATGGGGCTGCACTCCCTGGTTGGGAGGAAGCAGCATTTAGCATGCCAGTTGCTTGGGATTTAGATCCCAAAGATGGAGGCCTCTGCCTGGCTGAGGGATTTCAGTCAAAGCCACCATGTGGGCAATTGGACTGTGCCCTAAAGAGCTGCTGCTGGAAGATTTCTCCCTTGTGAGCCAGTTGGCTACTTGTCAGAGCAGCGGTTAGCAGCCGAGGTCAGCTGACGGAGCACACTGGCGTCAGCCGGAGGGGCTGGGAGCGCAGCTCCCCGTGCTCTGGTGCCTGCTGCCCAGCCTGCCTCGCAGGCACCTTCCTCTCGCCCGCAGGATCCTCTGTGCGAGCTGTGAGTCCCATTAGCGAGGCAGCCTTGCCCTCCTTCCTGCGAGGTGCCAACCAGCGACAGTGTGTTTATCTTTGAGCTGAAAAGTGCTTTAYGGTTATGAGCAAATGCCTCTGTGCAGCCCCCCGGTACATATATTAATAGCTGTGTCTGTGCTGCAGACGGGAGGGGGTGGTAAAGAGAGGAAGAGATTTGTCTGGGCCATACAGCAAGCCCCAGTGGCAGAGCTGGAAGCAATCCCAGCGCTCAGACCACTGGACTCTGCTTTTCCATCCGTAACCGAGTTGTTGGATGCGTGTGAGAGTGACAGAAAGGGAGCACTTTTTATCTCATGTGAAAAATAAGTATTCCTGGAGTTTCCTGTCTCCTGTGTGAATAGCTGCCAGCTGCTCCCAGCTCTCAGATCTCTGGGGAAAGCAAAACCGTTCCTGCTGGGGACCTGCTGACCGCGCGCAGAGCAGGTGGCGGCGATCGTGAAATGCCTCCAGGTTGGATGGCACTGTGCTTGCCAGCTGATGCCTAGTGCCCTTAAAGGATTTCTCTGGGGGCTTCTTGCTCTGGTCACCCCACAATGTCACTTAGGGTATTGTTGGAAAAGCAAGTTCTGTTGTCAGCCAAATGCCCGGTTGGTCTCGAAGCGGTGAGTGCTGGCAAAGCCCGGGCTGGGCTCGGTGCAGACAGTGCGATCTCAAGAGGTGCCGGGAGCTGGGTGCAGAGGAGAAAAGCAAAGGGCCTGGAGTTAAAACAGCAAGCAAGATGTTTGCTAAATTATTACCAAGTGCCCAGCACAGAGCCAGGGTGTTGGCTCCTTCCCCGGTGTGTGGGCTGCTGTGGGCAGAGGACTGACTGGAGCACGCTGCAGAAGCGGCTGTCGGGAAGGTGCATGTTTCCATTTCCCAGCATATGAGTCACCTTTCTGGGTCGCAGTCGCATGGGCAGCGGCAGCAGTGGGCGTGCGGGGGCCGAGCAGCGCCTGCGGGCGCGGGGGAGGCTCGGGGGCACGGGGCAAGCAYGCGGGGAGCAGTTCCACCCTGCCGGCGTCTGAACTGCCCAGCAGGCTTGACGGGAAGCTGCGGGCAGGGGCTGGTGTAGCTGGAGCTTGGCTGCGTGAGCTCTGCGCAGCTGGCTCTGACTTTTGAGCTGGTCCTGTGGGCGTGAACCAAATGCCCTCCCGAGATCCCCTCCTACTGAAATCCTTCTGCAATTCTGGGATCAGAGCACGCCTGTGCCCTTCCTGTTGCGTGCGTCTGTCTGACCTTGGGCTGCAGGCTCCCAGCAGCAGGAGGAGATCCGTGGGTTTGGGGGCAGAGAGGGCGGCTGGGCTGAGAGCCTCTTTTCCCTGCTGTCCGGGGGAAGTTGATCTCTGGGGGTTGCTCCCTCCCTTTTCTCCCAGGTGTCTGGAGACCCGGCTGCTCCTGGGAAGCTTTCACACTTGCTTACTTGCCCCATGTCTGCTGGCTAATGACTTTCACGTGCTAGGATCCAGCGGTGTGAGCAGTTGTGGGGTGGTGTCGCAAGCAGAGCAGTCTTGAATCGGGGAATTTTTACATAATTTATTGCCAGTTAACACAACCTTCTAATCACTGAGCTGGGTATTGAGAAAAAGAGAACATAAATAATCAAACGCTTAAGTAAACACCCTTCTTCCCCTTCCCCAGGCTCCACTTAAGCCAAACACCTATCCTACCCCTTTCATAGTCTCATCTTCCCTTGTTTTCACTGCGGATTACGCTCGGTGTGTCCCAATTCCTTCGGTGAGGCAACGGGCAGTGCAGGAGGTTGGGGTCACGCGCGTTAATGGTTTCTGTCTGCCGCTCCTTGTTTCTTGCACGTTTTCCTCTGCTCCAGCATGGGTTGCCCCCAGGCCACGGTCCCTCAGAGGTGCCCCTGCTCTGCCGTGGGTTGCCTCCTCCTAAGCGGGAGTCCAGCTGCAGCCCCCGGCTACCTAAACCAGCGTGTGCCCAGCACAGCGCTCGTGCATGTACTAAGTGGACGTTCCTGCGTGAGCGCGGTGCGCCCTGCGGCTTACGCCCCAGACAGGCAGCCGAGCTGTGCTTGTCGCGCAGGGACGGAGCCAGGCGCGTGGGAGCTGGTCCCGGCTGCCTATGCAGCCAGACAGCGCTGGGAAGACCGCGGGAGATGGATCGGTTCTGTTGTTTTCTCCGACAGTGAAAGCCAAAGAATCCCACATAAAGTGTTTCCCCCGCTGTTCAGCATCAAATGGCGTATTCCTCCGCGTGAGCCCACCCTCTCCCTTGTCCGTGGGGATGTGGAGCCAGAAAGGGCCCGTTTGGCCCCTTGGTTGCCTCGTGTCAGCAGTGTTCAAGAAGGTGTGAAAGGGAAAAGCTTGTTGTAGACCTTGGACCTGCGGGGCAAGGAGAGCCCACCCGCGGGAGGGAGGCGGAGATGGGCRCTCCACGTGGCTGAGGCGTACGGCTGCTGGAGCTTCCATCAGGGCATGGCTGTGACGACCGGTGCTCTGGGCCATCCGGAGCTCTGGCTGGGGCGGGACCTTCATGGGGTGGCCCTTTTAACAGTTTGGTAGCCATCTGCACAATCAACTTGCAGAGGAGTATGGATCCCTTTATCCCAACCACAAACACTCCAAGAATTTTAATTTTTTTTTAATTCTGTAATTTGGGGAAATAAAACTCTGGTTTCTGAAAAGACTAATTGAAGCCGTACTTGCGGCAGGGGCATCTCGGTGAGGGGAGAGAGAGAAACCCCCTCCCAGCCCATCTGTGCCCAATTTACTCCGATCTGGCCTCTCTGAGGCTTTTTTCTTTCTCTCTCTCTTTAATAATTTGTTTTATAATTCCTGGAATCAAACCCATCTCAGACACACTGTTTTATTTTACTGTATTATTGGATTATACTTCCTATAAATCACTGGATGTTATTCATAGGCCACCACCAGAATAACTTCCCCTCTCCCCCCGACGGGCCTGCATTCCTAACAAGCGCGCCCCAAAGTGGGGGTGCAGCACGGGGCACCCTAGAGACGCTTCCCGGAAATCCCAGCAAATTTGCCTGGCTGTGGGTGTGAAGCATCAGGCTGCAGCACCTGGATGCCTTCTGGCACTCGGGGTCCTGTCGCGCTGGGCTGCGTGGAGTTTGTTAGGAGGTCGGGCTTAGGTGGAAGCGGAGAGGGGAGGGGGGCTGCCATATGTGCATCCTCAGCACATGGAGAGGATGAAGTGCATCCCCCGGGGCTGAGCAGCGTCGGGGCACGGAGGCACGGGGAAGTTCTGGCCGAGCAAGTGGCTTGAGCTGAGGAATGAGCAAGCGGCCTGTGCTTCAACCAGAAGGATATTTCAGCAGGGCAGGGTGACCAGCCCATATGATTTCCCCTCTGGCAAACGCTGATGAATGAGAAGAGAAACATGCTACTCGAGCGTCGGTGCCGCTGCCGAAGCACACGTGGGGTGTGCGAAGGGTTCATCAAGGCAGCCAGGCAGGCAGGGTCAGGCCGGGCATTGGTTTGCGGCTCTCCTGGGTCTGTCTGCACAAGTGGAACAAGCTCTGGTTTTCTGTGCTGGAAAAGGCTGGCTGGGAAACCTTAAAGGCTGGTGAAGCAAGGGATGGTTCAGCCTCACTCCCTGCTGTAATTACAGAGCAGTGTCTGCCCCCTTTGGTGCATGTGCCGCTTGGCACGGAGATCCTCTGCCAGGCTCACAGAGATCTGCTGCTAGGTGACAAGTGTCCTCTGACTGTAGCTTCGGCCAGGGTTTGCTAACATGAGCAGTCCTGCTTGTTCTTGGAAGACCTGCACCAGCTTCTGAGAGGTTGATCTTGCCCAAGTCTCCTTGATAGACATGACAAGGGTTCCCCAGGTTAGTGCAAGTCAACTGCAGCTCCTAAACAAGTATAGGCTTTTCTTTCTCCTCTTGCCATATATGATCAGCATCCCTGCCTGGCTGGAAGGAAGCATTGAACCCAAAGATCCCCCCTGAATGCAGTCTGCGCTCGTGAAGCAAATGGCCTGCTCCACGGCCGGCCTGCCGCTGTGCACAGCTCCACTCTGAACGGAGCGCGTTTCGCTTTGCTGACCGCAGCTGCTCTGACTTGCGAGCTAAAGCACGAACCCTTAAAATATCCCCAGAGACGTTGCAAAGACTGGTGGTGTCTGCCCTTGATGGCAGAACTAGGCCTCCTCTCTGACCATCTCTGCATTGCTTGTTTGGTTTCCCACACGGGACCTGGCTTTGCTCAAAGAGCTAACCGCAGTATCAGAAAAAGACTCGGCTGGAAGTATTTTCTACTTTTCTGATGCGGCCGCATCTCAATGGCTTCTCATGAGGCTCTTAACCACATCTTGCGTACCGGAGCAGACAAAAGGTGCTGGGAGCTGAACCCAAGAGAGTCCAGTGCATTTGAGTGAGTTTAAAAATAAAGCAGTGTTGTGGATTGCTGCCTTGGTTTGGTGGAGTTTTAAAATTAGGTTCAAAATGAAGCTTAATAAACCTCAGGCTCTAGATAGCAGAAGCAGCAACTTGATCTTCCCCTGTCTGCGGAGCAGAGCTGAGTCCTTTTCTCCGAATTTGCCTCCTCGCGTGGTAAAGTATGTGCTTCTCCTGAGTCCAGCTGGCTCCTTGGAGCAGGCAGCTCCACGGTTTGTGGCAGCTCTGGGCACAGCAACTGGGAAATGGATGAAGATGTCCTATCAAAGGGCTGTGTCTTGGGGAGGCTGAGCTCCTGCAATCCTGTGCCCCACCAAGAGCAGCTAGCATGAGGTCCCTCAGCCCAGCTGGAGGACTGGGTTTTGTAATGCAAACGCAGCCCCGGTGGTGCAATGGGGCTGGAGCTGAGTGGTTTTGTGACTGGCTGAGCGGTGCTGCGGCTCCGGTTGTAGCGTAGCAAATGTGGACTGAGTTGTCTATATTGAGATCGCCGGTGTGCACCTGGCAGTCAGCGTGTGCCATTTCCCTGCAAGACTCTGCAGTGCTGTCTTTAACAGGGCGTTGTTAAGACACGTAACTCTTCCCAAGGCCTTATGTTTGGAGAAACTAGTCATTACATTCATCCTTCCCCTCGCTTCCCATTGCTACTCTTCTCAGCTGCTTCAGGGTAGAGTTTTTTTAGGCAGGATGAAGCCTGGAGGGAGACTGCCTGGGGCTGGTGACCTGCTCTACGACAAGTGGGTCTGTTGTCCATCCTTCTCTCTGCGGTGTGGCTTGCATGGGTTGTATGGTTGTCACTCTGTAGAGTGAGCAGCTRCTGATGTGTCATTGCCTGTGCGAAGCGTCTACTTTTATACTTAGACCATCCCTGTCCTCAACAATAAGTTGTGACCGCCGTGCCCAGGCACAGCTCAAACCCGTGCTGTGGGGGCTGGACAAAAGGGTAGAAACAGTGCACAACTGTGTGACACTTGCATTGCTCATCCTGGGAATCGCACAGCACGCCCTGCTGCTTCCGGTGCTGAGCCGCGCCGGGCTCTTCCTAACACTGAGCCTGCCGAGGGACACGCACATGGCCGGAGGTGGCAGCTGACCCTCCGGATTTTCTCTGCTGAGTGGTTGGGAGTGCTGGAGGTTGGCACAGATGCTGGGAACTGTAGGCGCCTTTCCTTTCAGGGAAGGAAGCTGTCTCGGACTTAAGACACATCAGCAAAGTTGAGGTAAAATGCTTTGGCCCAGACGTGTCTTCAGAATCTCTCTCTTGGGCTCTTGAGGCTGGTGGCAGCAATGTTTAGACCAAAGTCTTCCTTTGCTTATTCCCCTCTGTTTCCTGTTTAAAAGGCAGATTGTCACATATTTGGGGATTTATTTACCGTAATTGGAGTTATTTTCCTGGCTGCTGGCTTCTGCCCTCTGATGCAAGACCTTAGCGAAACGTGTGTCCAGAAAGCCATGTGACTTTTTTCCCCTTGCCACAAGTGCCAGCAGGAGATGCAATAATCAACGCGCTGCAGGGAATTTCCACTTGCAGTTCAGGTTTCTGAAATCTAGACGTTGGCTTCAGAGGCAAGAGATCGAGCAGGGCTTTGTGGCAGGGAAGGGAAAGGTTTCCAGTGAAACTGAGTGCTTGCTGGTGTGTCAGACTCTCCGGTCCTCCCCTCCAGCTGAAGTGCAGCAAAGGTCCCCGTTGAGCAGTGTTAGATGAACTCACTGGGGGCTTCTGCCCAGCCTGCCTGTCACATGAGCACATCCTGACGTCTGCCCTTGAAGCCGTTCCACCACATACGGGGCGATACTGAGATCTCATTTCAGGGCAACAAATAGAGGGAAATGATTTGTAATCACCAAGCTAGAGTCTGCTTTGCAGCCAAGCTTCTGCAGCCCGAGCAGCAAGTCAGGACAGAGCCTGACACTCGAGGCCTGTTGAGGAGGGGTTTCACGCTGCAGTGCCACCAAGGCACGGGCCAGCTCTGCGTATGCTGAAACAAAACCACTATTTCAGCAAGTACGAAGAAACAGCGTCGCAGTATAAAATGAAAGGCAGGAAATGGAGTGCTGGCACGCAGTGTCCGTCAGTCCTCCCGCTGCAAAACGCGAGAGGAGGCGCCTGCCGCAGCTCTCCTCGGGCTCTGCCTCACCCCTCCTTTGGTGCGTGGAGCGAGAAGGGTGCCAGGTAGCGAGAGCAAGGTTGCACCAGGTGCAGCGGCTGTGGTGGAGCTTTAGATGTTTGTACCGTGACAGGAAATCCTCTCACTTTTAAAGAAATGTTTCTCACTCTCTTTCTCTTTAATGTGCATTGCACCTTTGATTTCCTTGTGTTTCTAAGCCCCACTGAGTCAATTACTGTATTTCTATTTAATTCTCTGAGAGAACATTGCATAATTAGGCTAATTACGGTGCTTTGTGAAGTTGTAAAACTCTTGATTGAGCTTGCGGGGCTGTTTTGCAGCCTGCCAGGTAGAGGCAAGGGGGGCCGCGTGCCCTGTGCCCGTGCCCGGCACAGCTTCGGGGGCAGCCTGCCAGCTCGGTGAGCTTTCGCTTCCCCGCCGCAGCCGCCGAGCGAGCGCCGCAGGCTTGCGCCCGCCTTCGCTGCTCGGAGTCAATGCCAGCTTCCTTCTGCTTCGCATCTGCTCGCAGGCAGCAGCCCCCCCGGTGTGTGGGGTGCCTGGCTCCGGGGGGCTTTGGCTGGGAGAGAGCACCCTTAGGGGCTTGCTGGGATCTCTAAGGTCTCTTCTTGTCTTAATGCCGGGATCAGTAACGTGAGCGTAACCAAAGGCGTTTCCACTCACGTGCGTGTCTGAGGCTCAGAGGTGACCCCTGCGCAGGTCTGGGCACGGAGACCTTATCTTCTCCCCTGCCTCCATCCCACCTGCCCTCGACTGCGTGTGCCCGCGTAGCAGGTTCTCGGCAGCGCGATGCTGGGGCTGCCCGTGCTAACTGGCTGGGCTTTTCTCATCCTCAGGAAAACGAGGCTTCGTTAAACTTGGCCCTCAGGAGCCACCCTGGCTGACGTGACGTTCGGTGCAGCTTTGCAGCCGGGATGGACAAGGGCAGCTTAGCTCTAGCCGAGCGACAGCACCGACTACATGGGGCCCTTCTCCAATTGCAGGCTCGTGCTTAACACTGTCTGATGTGGCTTGTCACGGCTGTGGTTAAGGTGACCGTAGGGCTGGCTCGCGGGTGACGTGGAAAGTGCGCAAGTGACTGCCTGTCCTTTGGGGCTTGTCCCCGCGGTTGGCTCCAGCCTCTGGGGCGTGCAGTCAGGTCCCCCAGCCCGCGAGGCGCGCGGGGCGGCGAGGGGGTCGCCCGGCTTGCAACGCGCCCCGCCGAGCCCCTGCCCCTGCCCCTGGCCGGCGGCCCGCCGCAGCCGGCAGCGGGGCAGGGGAGGCTTGCGTAAGCAGCGCCGGCTCTCCGGGTAATGGCACGGCCGCGGGGAGGAGGCGCCGGCTGCCAAAGGCGCGTTGGGAACAGCATAAACCCTTCAGAGCGAGGCGCGGGGAGCCAAGGGCTGACAGGAGCTCGCGCTGGGCGCTGGGAGCGCGGCTCGGCGCCGCCGCATGCGCTTGTGTCTTTAAAAGCAGGCGAAGCGGAAGTGATGCTCTCGGGCCCATCTGCGCTCGCTCGGGGCCGCGCGCGGAGCGCGAGACGCGCCGCAGCTGGTGCGAGGCCCTGGCAGCGCGAGGAGCTGCTGTCTGTTGGGGTTTACTGCTGTCTACGTTGAAACATGGCTCGGGAGGGGGTTGGTGGCACCGTGCCAGTCCCAGTTAGCCTGGCCTGCTCGTTCCTCTCTCCTCCTCCCGCTCCCTCCATGCTTTAAAGTCACATTTCCAGGCCAGACATAGAATTAATCTCTGGGCACTTCACATTGCTGGCAGCGCAAAGCAGGATGTGGGATCTTTTTTTCTCTCTCTCTGCGTCTTGGCTGACTTTTTTACCTCTCGAAGAATTTGGAAGGGCYGTGAGATTCCCCCCGCCCCCCCTCGCCTCAGTGCCGTGCAGTTTTTCAGCACGCTGATCACCCTGCTGTGGCTTCACCCTAATAGATTTCATATGCTGACACAGTTGACATCAGTACCAAACTATTTTACATGTGATCTGGTGTATTTCCTGAGGAAATCTGCAAGATATTTATTAAGAACTAATAAAATAAACCTCTCCATGAGCTTTTAGGTAGTTTTCAATTTTTCATGTCTCTCTCGTTTCCTCTTATCAATGAGTTTCTATTTTCTCCCTCCTCTCCGACCATTGCAAAAAGGAAACAAAAATAAATGTTTTAAACCGTTCCTGAATGGACACTGGGAATATTTCTGTAGTGATGTATTAGCAAAGTCGTATTTTTAGTGCTGTATTGTCAAGACTAAAAATATCCTGCAGCAGTGCATCCTTTTTATAGGTCTTTGTGTGTGTGTGTTGAGTGTTGTACAAGTTTGCACCAGTGTGCAAAGGTCTGTCTTTGTACCGCTGCAGCCTTGCCTCCCGTCGCAGCTGGACTCCATTAGGCCTTGAAAATTAAAGTAATCCTGGTTAAGAAAGAGAAATTAATCAATCTAGCAGAGCCGCGTTTCCCCAGCTGAGCCTGGATACCTGCGTGGCAGCCCAGCTTTGAGAGACTCCAGCAGCCCCGGGAGCGCGCTGTGGGCCGGCGGCTCCGCGGCCGCGCTCTCGCCGCGCAGGGTGTTCCCCGCCGTCGGGCCTGGCCACGGGCTGCAGTCACCTCTGGGGTTCCTGCTTGTTTTTCGTGCTCGGGAAGCCCTTGGGGGCCGCGCTGCGCTGGCTCGCGGGAACGCGCGCGTAGCTGGGAGCAGGCGCTCGGAGCCTGGATACTTCACGTTTGCAGAGGAATTTTCTGCGTTTCTGCTGTTTTGGCCTATGGTTCCGTCTCCTTCAGTTAACCGGGTTTGTAAGGGGGAGAAGCAAAGGTCAGGGCTGGACTGAGACGTTGCCTTCCCTCCTCCTCCGGTGACAAGCATGGGGGACCCCTGCTCCAAGGGTCTGTCCCCCGTCAGCGATCTCCTGGGGGATACGGCTCGTGGCCACCGTGACCGATGCAGCCAGTTCCAGATATAATTTGGGCGCCAGTTCCCGTCCCCAGGTCCTCAGCAGAGCGCTGTGGCCGTCGCCCCGGCCCCGAGGACTGCCGTGCGTCATGGGTAGCGGGTGCCGCGCCGGCCGGGGGAGCTCGCGCCGGGGCGCCGGGCGCGCTGCACGCGGCGTTTTGCGGGCTGGTGCGTCTCACGCCGGGCGCGGGCGCTCCCCCCGCGCGCAGCCCTCCAGCGGCTCGTCTCCTCTGAGTCACTCGCCGGCTTTGCTCGCGGCTGCCGAGCTTTGCTGTCTGCTGCCGTCTGGAGAGCCGCAGCTCGCAGCTTCCTGTAGAGCAGTTCAGCGAAAGCAGTAATTAGGGCCCGTAAAAATTTATTTTATTAGCAAGAAGTGTTGGTGGGTAATTGGCCATAATTTGAACCCAGCCAGATTGGAGATTAATAAAAAATCGCAGAGATCTTTTTACCAGAAACTCCAGGGCTGTTAGCTGCAAACCCTTCCAGCGGCGGGTGGGACGGGATGGCTGCTGCCGCGGAGAGCGCGGCCGTCTGCGAGCGCCTCTGCTGTACCCGTCCTTGAGGGTGTTTGACACTGGCATTGGAAGAAAGGAAACCTTGTTTTCCAAGAACTCTGCTCTTTCTCAGCTTGATAAGCATTTAAAATAAAAGCTGCACAATTGGAATTGGCAGAGCATCCTCATTCTTTTGTCTCTCTGTTTATTTTTTTCCCCTCATCCCTCGACATGTGTGCTACAGCCCACGGTTACTACACCCCGAAGAACCACAGGCCCGGAGCTGTGCGGGCTCGCGCCAGGCTCTGCCCACCCCCAGCCTGGCTCTTTGAAGCCTGGCAAAGCCGCAAAGATCCGGCTCCGCTCCCGGCTGGGCTCCGACCCCGGCCTCCCCCCGGTGTCACGGGGCACTTAGGTATTTTACAGAATGTACTTTTGCAGCCCCTTTCAGTTCCCCCCTTAGCTCGGAGGGCAGCGAAAATAAGGCTTCGCCTGGATCTCAGAGCAGCGGTTTTGGACCCAGGCTGCGACTGCGTTATATGGACCCAATCATTTTGGTATTTATAGACTTTGTTAGAATAGTCTGAATGCAGCCAGCAGCTTAGTGTGGCGCGGGAACCGTTTGATGGTGGTGTGTCTCGGATGATGTCTGCATCCTGTGCGTTCATCGCGATGGCTGGTGTCAGCGATTGGTGAATTAACCGATCCACTCAGTGAGTAAGGAAGAGCCGAGCCCCTGCACACATGTCACGCTAGGTTAACGCTGGTTGAATCAGACCGGGGAGCTACTTCAGGTTACTAGTCCTGGTTGTTGCTTGGTGTAAGRGAGCGGGGTGTTACTTCAGGTTAGTAGTGCTTGTTTTTGCTTGGCAGCCTGGGCTGGAACCTGGTGTAACTGTTTCCCAAAGAATATTTTTGGTTTTAAAACTGAAGGTCAGCAGTTCGCAAGTGCTGTGCTTGCAGCCAACTCTGTGGTTCGCCTTGTGCCACTGGGCCAGCAGCACTTGAAATCCTGATCAATTGATCTGCAACAATATGAAACCACGAACGGTGACTGCCAGATAAAACTCCCCGTCTCGCCCCATTTTCCCCACCCAAAATGTCTTTCTGCCCATATCCCCTTTCTTGCTGCCTGTCTCCCTCCCTCCCTTTCGGCTGTGTATTGGACTTTTTGTCTATCTTTTTCCATCTCTCTGTCTCTTTTCATAACAGTTTTTAATAATGTTTTAGTTAGTTCCAGCCTTTTCCCTCAATGGATCCCATTGGAAAATGCATTTGAAAGGAAACAGTTATACACTTCCCTTCCTTTGAAACTCTGTTGGCACCTTTTCCAGTGCAGTAAACCATACAACATGGATTTTCAAAGTTTCCAAACACAGACATGCTGGCGTTAAATTTATGAAAAAATATTTTATTCGGCTGTATAGTAACTATGAGTCTCTGAGCTGCTGGTCACAGTGAAATCGAAGCTCGCTTTGGAACTACAACAGGTTTTCAAATCTCTGCAGGAAATGTAGCAGCGCTGGCTGTAGGGGAGCGTGCAGCTCCCTCGCACCCTGGGCTTTCCCGGCAGGAGGCGTAGCGGGAAAGAAAAGGGGAACTGGGGCTCCCGGGGCAGTTCCCAGCGTGCTCAGGTGCCGCTTTTCCCTGCAGACGGCGGTGTTGGGAACGGTGCAGCAACAGTAGCTGTGGGGAACTTCACGGTCATGCCAATCCCATCTCAAATCACAGGAGAAAAGAGGAATTTGGCATAAAACCATCAAGTCTTATGCCTGTTAGTGAATGCAGAAGGTTAATGCTTTTTAGTTGCTCCAGGCTGAGTCCCATGGCGGAGGGGCTCAAGTAATCCGTGCAAGTGTGCGCTTGCTGCAGGCTATGCAGCGTTTTGGGACCTGAGGCTCCAGCTAGATGTAAGTTGTTGGAGCACTGAGATCATATTTTCTAATATTGGGGCTCGGATGTTAAACTTCCTGGAATAGTTTTGCTGTGCGCTGTGGGTTTGTGCCTGTGGTTTCAGCCCTTCCAGTGGGGAATTGCTCACTTGACACCTGAGAACCTTCCTTTGCATGGCACTGCTCGGAGCAGATTTTTTCCAAATTTCCAGAGGAGCAGAACACGGCTCCCATTCATCACCAGAGCTTGGATGGGTGAATCTGGCCGTATCCTTGTGTACCCTTGGGAGGGGTTGTTTCCAAGTAGAGGTGGCCTCAAAGCCTGTACGCAGCAAAATTTCCACGCATTTGAGGTGTGCTGTAATACAGATAAGGAGGCCTCCTGTGATAGACAAGATGATGACATGGCAAGAAGATCCTGGGCTCGTTTTTCTTGTTGTCCTTTTGCTTGTAAAATTCCTTTCCCTTCACATAGGAGTTTTCCCAAGAAGTCCCTGATTAAGTGTTATCATCATGCTCAGTGCTGTATGAAATGAAGAGCTAGGAGCTTAAGGTCCCAATAATTGGATAGCATAAACTCACTGGCTTCTGTCTTAAAGCATGTCAGCTTTGGATACCTTTCTGCATAGGTATTTCTAATGCATGCAGATGGGGAACTGAGCCTGAAAATTACAGGTTTTCTGTTTTTTTGAGTGCTCACCTTGAGATGGTGGAGCTGGAGTCCTAAAATCATAGTCCTTCATGAGTTGCATTTGTTTGTATTCAAAGCAGAGCTCCTGTTAGCTGCAGTTGTGGTTGCCCAGCGTCTGTAAATCTAATTTTGTCGGTGTTCCTGTGGCCAGCAGCGAGTGAGGGACTCGCAGATACCGACCATGCGAGTTAAATGTGGTTGAAGTGACTTCCGGATCCCCCTGAAAGCTCGTGACCAAGGCAAAGACAGAATCGCCAAGCCACCCTTTGATCCRCAAAACACTTGCTTTCTGCAATCCTCAACCTCGTTGAGTATGTGCATGTTTCAGCATATCAGAACGAGGTCCTGGAGGAGGTCCTCTAGCTAGCAACACCATGAGACCGTTCGCTTTCCATGCCAACAGAAAATGACATCTTGTGGGGTGAAAAAGGTCGTATATTGTTAAGAACTGCTTTATAATGTGCAAGCAGGATGGAGTTAACTTGAATTTGCATAGGCAGCTCTAAATCTGGTATTTCTAACCTTTGAATGCTTGACTTTGCGTTCTTTTAGCATAATTTGTGTATGTGTAATTCCCATTGTTTTTGGAAAAGCGAGCTGCCCTGTCAAAGTAGGCTGACCTCATCTGGGATCCTCAGCCTGCTGGCGCTTAGATCTCGATCCACCACCCAGGCCTCTGCCACTTGAGATGACATGTAAACGCTGGGCCTGTGGGGCTGTTATTCTCCGTGCGCACCGAATGCCGGGAGAGCATCTGCGGACTGTGCCAGCTAGTTTCATAGCTCCTTGCTGACAGCCCAGAGACCGGGCTGCAGTCTGGCTGCTATGATATCATCTCGCTTGTGCTGTTTTGGCCCCCTTTTCTATCTGTTTTTCCCTCCGCGCTGTCTCGCCTGGTTTGGTTTCCTCTGCTCTCGTCCATCGAAGCCGATTAACTGGCTGCTGCTTCGGCTGGAGTGGCATGGAGGAGCTGTCTGATAGTGAACGCTCATGTTTTCATGGGCCTTGCCCTTGGCCAAGTAGGGGTGGATTGAGATGGCAAAAAGGCACGCCCAGACCCTGCAGAGATCTCCTGCCAAATTTCTGGTTTCTGCTCCAAAGTGTGAAGGTGCTAGGGATTTCACTGAAATGGTYGAAGAATTTTTAACTTGAGAAGAACAATATATTTTCCCTAACCTCATTCTGGCAAATGGCTGAACCCTTCTAGATGAAATTTTCCCAATAAATTTAGCTCGAAGAAAGCTTTTGGCATGAAGGACTGCAGCCTAAATGGTTAAAGTTTGGCAAAGTTGTTAGGAACTAAAAACAGGGGCTTATAATGGAAAGTGTTAGGTAAGCTGCTCTGTAGGCACGCTGTCTGCGCTGTGCCCCTCTCGCAGCAGTGTCTCCGCGTCGGGGGTGACGGCCCGTTGCTGTCACCAGCTGCGGGGCCCGAGCAGGCTCCGGAGGTGGCTGACGGGGGTCTGGCACAGGGGCTGGGGAAGGAGCTCAGGGCTGGAGGTGCAGGATGAGGGCCATGGGATTTACTGCCTCCCTGGAGGGAGAAGAGCTGGGTGGGGGGGCACAGGTTTCACTTTACTTTTTGGCGTTTGCTTTGCAAACTTGACGCACTGACGTTCTGGTCCCTCAGGAAGCCGTAAAAAGAAGAGCAGCAAATGAGTGAATGTGCTGAAACGGAAGCTGCTCACTTTGCTGTTCCTGCACCATCAAAGGCCACTTTCTCTGAATGCGCCTGTCTGCAGGCACTTTCTCTCGTTAGCTTTTCCTCCAGGCATGAAGCCCTCGCGAAGGTTCGCACCGGAGAAGGCATGTTCCAAGCTCTCTGCTCGTGTTTGCTGCCAGAGACATGCCCACCGCCAGCGCGGGGAGGAAAAGCTGCCTTTTATTTGCTGCGATTGTCCCGGTGCAACTTCACTCCGGGCTGGAGCAACTCTCTCGGGAAGGCTTGTTCACACCTCCTCCCCCATTGTAAATCACATCCGACACAATTATGGTTGGGCGCACGCAGCTCCTGGGTGGAAGGCAAGTAGCAGCCTGCTGTGCCCGCTGCAGAGCGCCGTGCGGGGCTCCCGGGCAGCGTGCTCCCCCCGGCGCGGGCCCCGAGGAGCCTGGTTCCTCGCTGGCCCTTTTGGGGGGAGAATTTGGACTCTGGCTCCACAGCTGCCTTATTCAGGGAAGGATGAGATCTGCGCAGCCGGGGGATAGGCCGTCGAGGGCTTTCTTGCAGCAATATCGGGCTGCGCCGTCCTGCCTTACCTCAGTGCACCTGATTTCTCCCTGTGTTTCCATCATCCCTGGTTGTTCCCCTTTTGGCGTGCCCCTGCAGTTTCTTCTGGACGCCCTCTGCATGTGCTGTGCCCTGCTTGCCTTGGGGCCATTTCCCCCTCGCAGCCGCTTCGCTCTCATCCTCCCCGTGCATCCTATAGCAATGTTCTCTCCTCGGCAAGAGACAGCTGGTGCCAGGCTGCTCCGGAGCTGCGCGCATGCTGATGAGCTGGCCTGCCAGCTTGGAGGGACATGCTTTCATACTAGCTAGCCAGCAGTTATGTACATTTGGATCTGCCAGCCTTTTGGCTGCCAGACGGGTCAAGTATGTGTTGCTGTCAGTTGTGTCAGTCGTTGGCAGGCAGAACCAGCAGCTCCAGGGACAGAGCCTTGAGGCTAGCAAAGATTTTGCTGTGCCTGTGTCGTAAGTCCTAGTGTCGGCTTCCCCGCTTAAAGCAGCTCTGATGAATATGCTGTTGAAAAATACCAGCTTCTTTGGCGGTTCTCCAGGCTTTGCCAGTGCGGATGAGAACGTAGATGTGTTTGGCCCCAGCTGCGCTGGTTTGTCTGCCTGGAGCTGGCGTGCGTTGGTGTGAACCTAGGTAGTGAAAGCTGTGACGCGCGTGGTCCCCCGGACAGGAGGAATGTTTCTGACGCTGCATGAGATGATACGTGTCCAAAACTGACTCCAGCAACCTTGCTGGGGCCACGGGGTGCAGCCCAGGAACCTGGCTCTGCCGGCCGGGTCGGGGACCCCAAGCGCGGAGAGCTCTGAAGTGCTGCTCAGTGCAGGTGGAAATGGCTTCAATCTGTGTTTTGACTGATGGGTCTTTTCAGGAAATTTCTGAGAATAACATTTCTAAAAATGGCTGCTTCTTTCCACTGATATTTCCTGGAAAAAGCTGCAGTTAATTTTAAACCACTATCCTTTTCCCTTTTCATAGTGGAAATGGCTCTGTGCTTGTCCTCAAGGCTAATGTCAGTTCTTTCTGGGCCAGCCCGAGCTGCGCAGGGGAGAGGTGCGGCGTGCCGCTGCCCCGGCCTCCCCTCGCAGGGCTGGCTGCTCTTCCAGGCCGGCAGAAATGGGACTGTCGGGTTCCCTGGGCACTCTCCAGGCATGTGTCTGTGTTCCTCATGGAAATGAATAACCAGCTCCGCCTGAGTCATTTCAAAATCAGGTTCTTTGTCAGCGACTCCTGACCAGTCCCGAGGATGCAAGAAAGCCAGCTTTGAAATCATTCCCTTGCCCACACTAGAGCTCTGCTCATCAGGGATCACGAAGCATCTGGTGAGCCAGTCATCACCCTCCAGGCACAAGGATGCGGTCCTGTGTGTGGATCCCAGGCTGGGGGACGGTCGGAGCTGGAGGCGAGCTCCGAAAGGGAGCCGGAGCGAGCTGGCGCGGGCAGGCAGCCCCTCGGTGCCGGGGAGAGCGCAGCTTCCTCTGTGGCTCTTGGGCAGCCTTGCTGCTTCGGGTGGGAATATGTCATTAATTTTTATACCTTCCCCTGTAAACCATCGACCCTTTTTATGATGTCATGAGGGATTCCTTAATTTTGCAGCTGCTTCCTGGTTACGTCAGAGAAGAGCCTCCCGTCCTCGAGCCCAGCGCTGCAGTCCAGAATGGCTGGAAACAAATGAAGTGTTGAATATCTAATGGCTTCCACAGGGAGAGCTGCTCCATCCTCCCCAGGCTCCCAGCATTCCTCACCTCCCCGGCCTCCCTCCCTCCTCCCGCGGACAAGATGGGGTTTCGGCACGGAGCAGAGGGAGCCACGGGCTCCCGGGCGGCTCCGGCAGCCCYGGGAACACGTGCACCGAGTTCCCGGCGGCTGACGCGTGCCAGCTGCCCGGCTGGGCGCTGTAGCCACGACCTCCCCGGGGCTGCCCGCCTTGCTGTGGGGAGAGGCTGGTCCGGGGAGACGGAGCGGGGGCATCCGAATTCATGCCGCAGGCCGAACGCAGCTTCGGGAGGGATTCAGCCCTCTCCGTGGTGGGGTTCAGCGGAGCCGCAGGGCTGCGTCTGCTGCGCCAGGGCCGGCTGTCGTGTTTGCTACCTGCAAATTCGCAGTTGGGGAGCATCTTGCCGGGAAAGCCGCTCCGGTGCTCCGCGCGGCTCGGACCGGGGACGGCAGATGCTCGCCGTTCCCAGGAGCTTTGCGGGGTGTCGGCGGGGGTTGAGCGCGTGCCCACGCTTCCCAGGCCCTTTCGGGGGCAGACGAGCGCGCGTGTGACTCGCCGGCTCCCGGCGGCAGAGCTGGGAGTGCCGGTGACTCACGGGTCCTCCGTGATGGGCTTGTCAGGGAAATGCCCCGCGGCTGTGAGCGCCCCCCCACCCCCTTTGCCGGTTCATGTTCCCGGTGGTTACGCGCGGCCTCCCGCTTCGGCAGCCAGCTGCGGCGGCGGCGGGGAGCCGGGTGCCGGCGGGCAGCGGCGCTCTCCCTGCCCGCTTCCTGCAGCCGGGCGCGTTGCGGTGGGCTGCCGGGGAGCCCTGCCAGCGCTTTGTCTGGCCGCGGGTGACTCATGAGGAAAACGCTCTCGTGTCTGAGCGATAAGAGCAAACAAATCGCCTCCAGGTGGTGTCAGCTTGGAGGTGACCRGCCTCTGTCTTCTTCCCCGCCGGGCAGCGGCTGAATCAGTTGTCTTGTCTGTGCCGCCGAGCTGCTGACACATCAGCCGGGGCGCCTTAGGCACGGCTCGCCGGGCTCCTCCACCTCCTCCGGCCCCTGGCCAGCCCCTTAGGTCATCTCCTCCGGGCTGTAGCTGGAGACCCGCTCGTTGGCTTGATCGCCTTCGCTCCTGGTCCTTYGCGGGGTCACCAGGGAAGGAGGGTTCAGCTGTTGCTCCCCGGGAGCAAACAGGTCCCCGCTGCCGTCTGCGCGCGCCTGGGCCACCTGCTCCAGGCGCCGCTCCAGCAGCTCAGGTTAGGCGGGACAGGGAGGCCGGCGTGGAAACTGTCTCGCTGGAGTCCCCCTGACCCCTGGCTGGAGCAGTCCGCCCGCCTGAATCAAAGGAGTCTGGTCTCCTGCGAGACTCTGCTAACGCCTGTTGGCTGGTTTTATTTTAACCACTAAAGATTCAGGGCTCCTCGTGTTCTGCGTTAACCGGGCTGGACGCACGAGCGTGTTTGCTGCTCGCTTGCAAGCTCTGGGGCTGCTGTGGCTTTCTTCCACCGGCTGCGAGCGGAGCAGCTGGGAGCGCTCGCATCCAGCCCTCCTGCCCCGGCCCCACGAGCGCCCCCCYGGCCGAGGCTGCGCGCCAGCGCTGCCCGGCCGGGGCTCCGGCCCTGCTGAGCCCTCCCAGGATTTCCTGCTGCACGTGGCACTTGCGCCGTGGGGAGAAGCTTCCTCCAGCAAATGCCTGCGCTAGCGAGCGGCTGGCCCTCGCATCGCCTGCTCTTTTCCCATTCCCATTTCCTGCGGCTGGTTGCGTTGCCCTAATAGAGGTTTGGCATTGCTGTTTTGCACACCCTAGTGGGAGAGGGGATGTGTTTATCACTTTTCCTGGAGATTATCTGTTTAAGCACTCTCTGACAGTTACAATAACAAGGGCAGCGCGTTGTGTTTCCCAGCAAAAGGACACTCGCTGCTGAAAGATGTATAGCACTAATTAGAAATACATAACATCCGGCCACATGGCAGCCTTCTCCCGGCCGCTCCATTTCCTGAGCTCAGACGACTTTGACGACAGTTGGTTTATGTTTTCCATGAATATAATGTTCTCAGAGAAATACAAATTTCTCCCAGTTACAGAAGTCCCTGTTCGCTCCGTCTCTGTCTTCCCCCTCCCCGCGCACCCTCCTCCCCTCRAGCCAGGTAGATTTATGAGTGCCGAAAGCTCGGGTTGGAACCTGCTGCCGGGTGAGTCGGTCCGTGCGTGGGGCACAGCCAGGAGCCCGGATGGATGTTCACAGGGGGCACTGTGGCCGCCCCACTTGCTGCCCCGCTCTGCTCCGCAAGCCCCCTGCGAAGGAAACTGCCTCCCGGTGCAAAAACCCGGCTCCTCAGGCAGACCGATACCCAGCTAGAGCATTCCCCCTCTTTCCTGCACGCGGAGGGATGGGAGGACTCTTCTGCAGCTTGGAACGTTTTTGCAATCTTCAGAAAAACCAGCCTAGTTCCTAGTTGCTTTGTCTCTGTGCTCGCAGCCTGACGCCCATGAGCTCCCGTTTTTTCCATCCCGTCCCCTCTCCCTGCTCTCGGGCTCTCTGCTGCGGAGCAGATAGGCTGGGCGCCAGTTGGAGGACGCTGGGTCCGGTCACCAGCTCGCAGCAAGCAGCAGTGACCRGTACAAGGACGTTTTTGCCGAGCTGCCTTTGCGCTGGCCTGGAGCAGGGCAGTTGCGCAGCTGGGCACCGCGTAGGCGAGGTGCGAGGGTGGTTAGGTGTGCGAGAGGGTGGTTAGGAAGCTGGAGCATGCTCAGGGAGGTGCAAGCTTAGGAGATTTTAGCTGCTAAAATGAATTGCTATTGAATATGGAAAAACTGCTGTATTTCAGATGTTTATAACTTGGCCAAGCGTGCACAGATTTCTAGTAGGACAGGAAAACTCTCTGTTAAAGAGGTTATTCTGCAGCAAAATCTCAGGTCCCATTTCCAGTATTTGAAGTTACTAGATTAGCTCAAGGAAAAGGTTGTAAGTTTTTTTGTTTTTTTTTTCTCACAGGGGTAAGCCACTATCTTGTTTCCTAGCCTCGTTCTCGCAAAGAGTCGAACTGTTTTGGCTAAAGATTCCCGGAAGAATTCAGGCTGAGACAGGCACCCAGCCTGGAAAGTTCAGCTCTGATAGCTGAAGTTTGAGCCAACTGGAAAAAGGGTCTTAGAGTGGCTAGTGTCGGGCTTAATAACGTGGTGCTAGAAACCCTGCCTGCAAAGTCATCCCGCTGGCCAGTCCAGCAGCTGGAGCCCTAACATCCGTGATGGGTTTGTTGTGGGCTGCAGGGCTCTCGCTGATGATTCTGGTGTGGAAAGATGGATCTTCTAGACAAATCCAGCCCATTAAGTGTGGGGAAATGCAAATGCAGGCTGTTGTCTCAGTCTGCAAAGCGTTTGAGGACGTTCCTGGTTTGAAATACTCTGCCTGCTCCTTGCTAGCCCTGTGCTGTGTTGCACACACCCCGTAGTTTTGCTGGTGTAGCTGGTGTAGGGCTACAGGCGACCAAGAAACAGATCCAGCTTGAGCAAGCTCCCAGCCTAGGTGGCAGGGGGTTTTCAGGCCAGCTCAGCCCCGTGGTCCGATTGCAGCACGGCGCCGCGGGCAGCGTGTCGGTACGGCTGGGCATTGCGCAGCACGCAGCGAGGGTGCGGGGTTGCTCTGAGTCAGCGCTGGCTGCAAACGCTGCGGGTCCCGAAGCCCTGACCTCAGGCAGCGGTTTAACACGCAGTTAGTTAGGTAATGGTGCCAGCTGCACCGTCCTGCTCTGCCGCGGCCCAGCAGCCTGGCTGGCGACGGTGGGGCCGACCGGGCCCCGAGTTCCCTCTAACCCTGATGAGCTGGTGATTGAGTTCGCGGGGCGACTGCACAGGTGAGAGCTGCGAGGTGACGTGGTGACAGGGGCTGTTTAACTGATGCCGTCATTCCTGGGAATGGGGAGGAGGTGGAGGGAGAACTGGCTACGGCTGAGCCTCGCGCTCAGCGCTGCCCCGGCAGCACCTTGCGCGATGTGCTCGGTGCTCTCCTACGGAGGGCCACCGCTGTGGCACAGAGGAGCCGCGTTTCTGACCACGACCTAGGGGCAACCTCTTTGCATCTGATTTCAATGTTGTTATCTCGCGCTGCCTGATCACCTCCCCACTGCCGCTCGGCTGCGTGGCGTGGCTGGTGTCAATCCTGGTGAACGCACGAGTGTTATCTGATCACAGCCTAATTCGGATTTTAGAAAAGGAAGTGGAGTGCTGGTTTGTGGCAGCCTCAGCTGATGGCGTGCCATCGCTCCCCCCCGAAAGCTGTCTTTGGCACCGTGCTTTTGAGCGATACCTTTGGTGCTAGGATGCGGGGTTCCCTGACCTGACGGTGTAGTTCTGCTCCTCCTGAGCCCGCTGCATGTCTGGGGAAATGGACCTGGGATTTCTAGAGTTAGTGCTGACCTGAGCAGTCAGGATCTCTCTGTGGGTTCTTGTTTGTCCGTGCCAGCTGGTCCCTAGGTTATACAAGTGCTGTTCAACCGCGGGGACAGCCAGGTACGGGAATCGCCTTAGTTTCATTTCTGCCACCAAGAACATCTTTCTCCATGGACGTCGTGTCTTAGTGCATTACCAGCAGCACAGACCGGTGCTCAGCTCCGAGGTAACAGATGCCTCGTGGGCTCCAAAGCAGAGCAGATTGATTGCTCCAACATCCATTTCAGCGTATTTTTTACAAAGTTGTTTTCTCTTAGCCAGGGTAGACTAAACCACATTGTGCTGGGAGCAAGGGACCTTGCTGTGGATGCGGAGAGGTGATTTTCTTAATGCCCAGGATTCAAAACACTCCACAAGTTTCTGCCTAAGTACCCTTGGTTTCCTGAGTGCTGGTACCCTCACCGGGACCATTTTCTGTCACATGGTCAGCCAGGGGCTGGCTTGGGGTCTGCCGCCCCCCAGGCCTCTGTGCAATGCAGTTGTGAGCACTAGCTATGAGCTCCCAGCTCAGTTAGAACTGTAGCTTCCTGCCTCCCAAGGAAAGTGATGAAAACGCACAAAGAGAAAGTTTCGCCTGATTTATGGGGCTTCCTCTTTTGTTCTAGAATAAGCTCTTAATCGCCTCTGCTGGCGAGGCTGGGAGCTGGAGTGCTGGTGTACGCTCAGGGTCTCGAATAAACGCGCCCCGCGCTCTCACCTGGACACCTGCCCTTCCCGGCAAGGAAGGCCAGCGGGGCTGTTGGCCCGGAGGAGCGTGGCGAGCCTCCTTGAAGGGACGCTCGCAAGCCTGGCCAGCGAGTGAACTTTCAGAGCCGTGGGAGTTTTGCTTAATGTAATGATGAGGTGACAAGGCCCACGGTAGCTGAGCTGGAACCAAGGGGAAATGACCCYTGAATTCGTGTGTCCTGTTCCTCTCGCCTGCCCTGGGGGCAGCTGTGTAGACCATGCCGGGGCTGAGCGTCGGCCGGGTGCTTGAAGCAGCGTGGCTCTGCGTAGATCAGGCCCAGGGTGGTGGGCACGCAGGTCACTGCTGTAGCGATGTGAGATGGTCCTGATGGAGCTGTGGCCATAGTGCGGAGCACAAGTGAGTGGTTCGCTGACAGCTCTGTTTCGGCATCTCACGCTCAAGGGACCTTATTATTCTCCTTTGGCTGTTTACTGTCTTACGGGAAACGGGGAGCCTCTGAGAGCTGCCGATGGCAGTGGGGAGGGCTGAGGCTCTGGTACCAAGCGTGGCCACGGCCACCGCAGAGCACTGCTCCAGAGGTTGGAGCTGATCTCTGAAATACATCTGGGCCATGCAGCATTCATGGCCTTCAGCATCACAAAAACATAGCTCTGAGCTTTGACTTTTTGTGCGGGGAGAACTTACGCTTTTGTACCAGCGTAGTTTGGGGGTGACTACGAGCCTGGCATGAACACAGGACCTAGCACCTGAGGGTGCTGCCCACCCAAAATGTCCCTCCGAGGCTGCTTGCTGAGATGCCCAGAGCTGTCCATGCAGTGCTGCGGCCGCGCGGTGCCTGGGGACTCGCCAGTGCCCAGGTGTGGCAGCACRATGGTCATGGTGACACCGTGCGTCTGTTTAGGACAGGAAGTGAAGAAAGTCAGGTCCATAAGTGGAGTGAGGGAAGGAGGGAGTTCAGAAAAGACAACTGTAATTTCTTGGACTGGACTATGGCCAGAGCACTGGGACTAACACTCCTAATTGTGGGAAAGGCTTCATGAAAGAGATTTACCGTCCCAGAGTGGTCACATCTTTAGTTTTATGTTTCCTCCAAAAGTTGACAACCCCTGTAGCACAGCACTTCCTACCATTGCTCTGCAGCATCGGCTCAGCCCCAGCTCCAAGAGCAGAGCACCCTTGTTCGGCAACCGGACACTTCTGGTGTCACCCTGGGTCACCCTTGGTGGTCTCCCCACTGGGTTCTGAACTTGTTGACTGCAGTAAGGGCAGGTCATTTTGTCCTGTATTTTCTAGGTGCGTGTTAGTTGTCTTCAGGTTGTTTTTAACCCCCTACCCCATTGCTCTGAAATAATTTATTTTAAAAATCCCGTGTTTGCTCTCTGCACCGCAAGCATGTTGCTAACCCCTGCTGGAACGGGGTCTCTCTGTCTTGCTTAAATCCTCCTGCCCTTTGCTCGAAATCAAATCTCTGTCCTGCCAGGTCAGGAGAGCTCAGTGTACACCACCGTCTTGTTGCCTGTGTACGGTGCCAGCTCCTCTCCACAGCGGAGATGCCCAGGAGCCATGGACCTGAAGAGGGCTTTCCCTCCCCTGCCTGGCTCCTGTGCTGCAGGGTTTTACCTGCCCGGGCAGCGCTTTGGAGTCGGTATCTTCACGTTTGCATTCGCTGTAAGAAAAGCTTTGCCTGGCTTGTGCCAGCTTTTCTCACAGTAGCTGCGGGGCGAGAGGTGGAAGCGCTGGCGCTGCAGCGGGTGATGTATGAGCCTGCAAGGTGCTAATGCAGAGCGGCCACCGCAGAGCAGACGTCATGGGCTTGCAGGAAACCCTCCCGTCCCCCTGGCCGGCAACTCTGCTCCTCCCAGCGGTGCTTCCCTGCCTCCCTCTGGGCAAGTGCGTGGCCAGCAACTCCCCCCCACGTCTCAGGGGAGGCTGCAAAGTGGGGGCAGAGACGCTCCGGAGGGCAGAGGCTGCCTGGAAGGCTTCAGATCTCTCTTCTGCCATCGGGCGCTGCAGTGCCTGAGGGAGCGCGGGCAGCCTGGCGTGCCCCGTGGTGCTCCAGGCCTTGCTAAATGTAACCCACGCCCAGCTCCAGGCAGTTCCCTCGAGCCAGCTCCCCGCTGCTCTCGGCAGCCTCAGAAGTGGTTTCTGGCTGGGTGTAGATGTGCTGAGGGGATTTGCTCTCACTCCGARCCGGCTCTGTTTGGAAGAGCTGTGGTTGTGTGGCATCTACTTGAGTAACAGCTTCAATTAAGCTCTCTTGACAAGCTGTTGTGTGACTGGTGAACTAATGGGAGGAGCCCCCTCCTCAGCTGCTGAGGTTAAAACTCCAGCAGGGACAGAGATCAAACATGCAGCTAATTACCCTTTTAACACTTAGACATATCCCCCTCCTTCAGGGGAAGGCATCAGCTCCAACAGCAGCTTCTGTGCTGGGAGCCCTGAGAGCTGGCTTGGGCCAAGCCGGCTCAGCACATGAGGCGCTTTGGGGCATGACATGGGCAGTGAGACCRGAGCCCTTTCCTTTTCCAGAGCTACTCTAACCGCCTTTTTTCCTGGGTCAAAGAAAGGTGTGGGCTAGGGGAGCCCCTTTCCCGGCAGAGATCCCTGCCCCATGCAGGATGCGGGAAAGGAGGTTGCAAGGTGAAGCCAGGAGGGAGCATCTGCCCTGCTCCCTGCTGAACTCTCTCTTTGTCTCCTAGAGTGTGTCTCTGAAGACTGTCGCTCTGTCATCCAGGAACAGGCCACGGCCCTGGGGCTCTCGATGTTCTCCCTGTTGGTGAAGAGGTGCACCAGCCTGCTGAGAGAATGTGTGCAAGGTAAGGGAGTTACCAGCAGGACTCGAAGCAGCTGTCTGTAGGGCAGCCTGATCGGGTCCAGGCCCTCATTCCCTGCTTCGTTGTACACCTCTTCCTCTCTGGTGGGGCCTTTCGTTTCTCCCTCGGCATCCAAAGCTCTGCCCAGGTTTTGGCTGGATCACCCAGCAGGAAAGCCCATGATGTGTGCAGGCAGAAATGCTTGGAAAAAAGGGATGGACATAAGGCACGCTTTCTGGCATGTATTGGAAACACCCTGAAACTGGGGCCCTAGGACCCTACTTCTGTGACTGACGCGCTGGCACCCTACTGCCCTCAATAAAAGGGATGATAGGCATCCCAGCTTGCCATCCAGGCCAGTCAGCGTAGGGGGAATAGCTCTGACTTTTCACTTGCTCTGGGCTGTAGCTGTTCTCTTGCACCTGCAAGGCTGGGATGTTGGGGTCCGTTGTGCATTCACTGTCCCTACCCGAGATGGGGGGACTGCCTGAGACTGGCTCTCAAGGGTTGGCTGCAGCAAACTGCGTCAGCTCTTGTGTCTCATATTTGCAGCTCAGCCACAAGAGGTGGAGCAGGAGGATGAGGAAGATGACATCAAAGTCTCTGCCTTGCCTCAGGACCTGAAGGAGCTGCTCCCCAGCGTGAAGGTTTGGTCGGACTGGATGCTTGGCCACCCGGACACCTGGAATCCTCCTCCTACGTCTCTTGAGCTTCCCAAACAGTACGTGCATCTTCTAATCTGTCTTCTGGTGTCCACTCCCTCCCCGGGGCTCCTTGTGCCACCTTTCCCTGTCATTTGTGTTTGGTCTGGGATGTAGCACTCTCTGATCTGAGCACTGCTCTCTCATCCGGGAGAGCCTCATTATGCAGGGATGTTTGGTGGGGACTTGTCACCCTTGGTGACAGATGTCCAAATCAGGAGAAGACCTCTGCGCTGAGGGTGCTGGGGGTGAAGTGGCTCTGAGGGACCAGGTGCTCTTTGCTTCTGTGTCTTAGAGGATGACCCATGAGCCGGATTTTACCTTGTGCTCAGGATGTGTGTCTGCTTTTCATAGGATGCATCTCCCTTAAGCCTTCTGCTAGCCCAGCCAGCTGAACAGACAGGGTCTTCCTCTCCAGAAAGAGGAAAGACAGTTTGCAGCATGAGTGTTTTACAGCCTTTTTTGACTAAAACCGGTAAACCTAGGTCAGGCTGGGCTGGGCGGGAGCAGCTTGCCTGTTCCTGGAGCTCCAAAGTCGCCTCCCTTTTGCTTCAAAACCAGCTTGTCTCTACCCCTGCAACACGAAAAAAGGGTTAATTTTCTAAACTGGCCGATTCCAGCCCATTAGTCCATAATGCGGACTAGGCAATTTGCATATTTTTGGACAGAAAATCAAGTGAAGGGGCCAAGTATGGAGTATGCGAAGCAGTGTCTGAGCATGCTCYGTAGCTGCTTTCCCGCAGGATTTTCCATCTGCCTCCGGTACTCCGGATCCAGAGCTTGAAATCACGTCTTATTGTTAATCCAAAGGAGCCAGAACCCAGGGTGATGGGAAGGCGCATTAAGAGTAATCCAGCAAAGTGGCTTAACCATTAATGGGTCCCCGCTCCGTGCGTCAGGTCCAGTCCTGCTCTCCTAGTTTATTGCCTCTACTCCAGTTCTTTTTCATTTGGCTGAGGAAATGGAAATCTCACACAGGAAGTTCTGGGCCTCATTTTGTGGAGATGGAGTCTGTTTTCTGTTTGTCGGCTGCTCRGTGTGGGACCGTTGCCTGCTCATGTGAACTGCTGCCCATCTTTGGGCAGGAACTCAAACTGGGATCTGTCACGTGAGCGCGTTTGCACCAATCCCCCTGCCGCCTTGCGCTGCCTGTGCAGGGAGCCGCTGAGCCGTTGGCGACGGGCAGGCCTCGAGATGGAATTTCTGATTGGGTTCGCGCAGCCAGCGCTCGGCGCGTTCCAGGGAAGAGCGGCCTCCCCCCTCCTTCGGGGTGCGGACGAGGGCCGCTCTGGCGATGCCGCGGGGCCTGGGGCTCTGTGCCCCCGGGCTGCCAGAGCAGGTGTAGACTGCGGCTTTCCCGGCGAGGCAGGAGAAGGCGATGGTTGCAGCCTGGCCCCCTGAGAGACTGGTACGTGGACATGGGGCAGAGCACGTGGTCAATGGGGAGCAGTGGGTATGGTCTGGGGGCTCTACTGAGCAAGCTCCTGGCCTGTGCAGCCGAGGAAGGTCGTCATCATGTAGCGAAGGCTCAACTGCTTCCCCATCTTGCTTTCTCCCTGGAGGGTGGCTGAGCTGCTGTTCTTGTCCTCTCCATGCCCTTTCTCTACAGCGGGCAGCCTTCTTCGCTTTGGCTGCCAGCTCCCTCAGGCCTCGTGCTCCTTGCCTCRCCGGGAACATCTCTTGTCTATGGCGAGGAGACTAGCTGGTCTTTCAGCCCAGACCTTTTGTGTTGACCAAGTGTCATGTACCCAGGTGTTGGTGATCCAGGACTGAGGGACAACAGTAGCTGAGCTTCCCTGGAGATAGTCATAGTGGTGAATGGCAGGGAACCAGTTCTGCTCTGGGGAATGACCTGGGACTTGCATTTTGCCTGGAGGTAGGAAAGGAAAAGGGAGCACTCACTGGGTTAGTGTTTCTGCTCTCTATTGGCACAAGCCTGCTGTCTAGCCTGGGACTGCTTGGCAATCAGGTATAGTCACCAAGTTCAGGGGTTTAGATAGGAACAGCTTCAAAGAAGTTTAGAAGTAGAACATGGGTCAGAGCAGCAGGCATGTTGGAATAAGCCAAGGTTTGTGGGCAGGATGAGCTCAGAGGTGGGGAGAGCACGTGAGGAGCGAGCGCCAAGGCCAAGTCACAGAACCAGGTGAGGGGCCTGTGCCATTCCATGTGCGCTCTGCACCTGGTGGCAGTGGGATGTGTTGCGAGGTCACTTCACCAGATGCTTTCCTGCCCCCATGCCAGCAGAGAAGTTAGTGAGACAGGCTGAGACCACCTCCCGGTACTCTGCGCCATTGCTTTCAGTGCCCTTCCTGGTGAAGTGGGCACAGAAAAGAGACAGCAAAACCTGAAATACACAAACACCCTGCAAAGATGCCATGAATGTGCTAAAGCCTCTGGAGAAAGAACAGGCCCAGTACCCACCTGGCAGCCCACGAGGAGCAAAGGCCTGGCCCAGAGCTTGCATCAAAGTGTAGCTCGTCCGGGGCCAGCCCTGCAGCCAGAATGACGGCCTGGGCCCTGGGCCAGCAGGGCAGCTTGTCAAGGCTCCACCAGCGCCCGGGGCCTGGGATGATGGGGCTATGCGTCCTGAGGCCTCTGCTCACGCTGCGTTCGCCATGTTCGTGATCACTAGTTCTTAGTAAGTGAGGGAGCTGGGGGACTTTGAGAACGTCTAAACTCAGCCCAGCTGTGGCAGTTGGTTTATTGCTTTCAGCTGGTACTTGAACCCGGGTCCTGGTCTTGGAGTCTTTCCCAGGTTTAATCCCCGGAGCTTTCTCTGCAGCTGTATGACACTGCGCTGACCCCGAATGAGGATAGGAAAATAGAAACGGTGCCAAGCCAGAGTCTCTTTTTCATTTGGAGTCTGGCTGTCTGCCCATGACCAGGGTTACATAATGGGAAACATAGCTGGGGCTCTGGAGAGCCCGCGTTTCACCACGCTGCCCAGACCTTCGCATTCTGATGCTATATATCTTCCTAATTGTAGCTTGGATGCATTTATCACACTGCTGGATTTGAGTCCTTACAATAAAAAAACACCAAATTCCTCGGCTTGCTGCTTTCCCTGTTGGACAGAGACGGAGGGAAAGGTGTGAGGGGTGAGCGCTGCTCAAACCCGGCACGCAGCACCGAGTGACATAGGAGTGGGCTCTGGAGAGCAGGAAGGGAGGCTCAGGAGGTTGTGTCTTTGGGGTCATTTTCTTGGCAGTGACTTGGGAATGAACCCCACCTCTTGGCAGGTATCTGCTCCCTAGCCGGGAGACTCAGCAGTCCTGTGCAACCTGGATGAGAAGCTACATCTTTCCCCAAACCGACTTTCCTTGGTCTAGCATATCCATCCAACAAATGATCGCTGTGGCTCAAAGGATGCTTTGGGAAATGTTTTTAGGACAGGAGGCTGTAGAGAGGCTGCAGGCTGCCTGGATCCCTCTCTTGGGGCTAGTGAGTGTATTTGAGGAGCGGGTGGTGTTCCTCCCGCTGTACCTGTTTGGGAGAGGAACTCAGCAAGCTTTCCTTGGCTCCAAGGMAAGCTTTTTTTGTCATGTGGTTCCAGGATAGTAGCTAAACCTGATAGTGGACATCTTTGCCTCAGAGCAGCAAAGTGTCCTGTATCTTGGGAATTGCTTGTCTAGATCAGACTGCTTGAATGCAGGTGCTCCCAAGTGCTCTTCTAGCTGCAGGCAGCAGTCACTTCCATAGCTTAACATTCAGTCACCTCTCTGCGTGGTTCATGCGTGGTTCACAAACGCATTGAGGACTGAACACTCAGCTGTTTCAGGTGATAGCGCCGCCATACACCTGGATCGGAGTAACATCTTTCAGACAAACTGTCCCCATAGTGATTTGCAGAGATTGGCAAGACAGAAGCGGTGAGTCCCGAGGAGAGGAGAGCAGAGTGAATTTCCTAAGGCAGAGATACTAGCAATGTGTACAGAGGAGACAGAAGGCAGATCTCCAAGGCGGAGAGTGAAATGATGGTGCGGCCCATCATTAGCTTGAGGTCTAAGCCGGGGAGACTCTGGGGAGCTGGGGTGGGGTGCGGTAGGCTGCTTTCGTTCAAGTGAAGTCCATCTCCTTTGGGACATATGGCTGAGGAGCTGAGATGGGGAGAGGAGGCTGTGCATGGAAGAGCAAAACTTCTGCTTGCTCTACGTTATTGCCGCAATTAATCCGTTGCTAAATGAAACGCAAGAATCAATGAGGAAGCCACTGGCTAGACAATCTGCCACAGGGCTGACCCTGGAGAATCTGTGCTCCTCCACAGTGGAGTAGAGGGCCTCTCAGTTTGTGGAGACTGTCTGCAAGCGTTTAAAAATGGTTAATTTAAACCAAGTATTAAATTAAATCCAAAAGCTCTGAACAAATTCTAGAGCTTACCTTTCCAGAAAGATCTGCCAGATCTCTCTCATCACATCAGTCTTGTGGAGAAGTGTCACTGAGATGGCAGCTCCCAGGGGGAGAGATGGACACAGCCTTGAACAAAGTGCCAAGACCTTGTTGGAGTTACTGGAGACTAAATGGAAAATCCCTTTCCCAGATTGCAGCCCTGTTAGTAATGCTGGCCACCAAAGTTTCCCTATCAAGACATCAAAGCAAGGATTCAGAGGTGTCTCAGTAGAGTAAACCTGGCTGAGAATGAAGGTAAAGTCGAGCGAAGTAGGAGCCAAAAGACGCTTTAGAGAAGGGGTCTGTTTTAAAGCAGAGGCYGGTTGGGAGAGGCTGCAGGTCTTTGGGAGAGGAACGTCTCCCTGTAACTCTGCCAGCAGGTCCGTGAGAGTGGAATGGTTTTATGGAGCACCCGACTGACCAAAGGGACCACGTGTAGGGAGGGCAGCAGTGAGYGAAAATGGTTGGTGCCATGGGACCGAGCGGCTGTAGCCATGTCCCCTCCCTGATGGCGAGGGCTGTCCCCCGCTCTGGGCAGCTCTGCCCCCCCGTCCAGGGCAAGGCTGGCGAAAGCTCCCACCTCAGACACCTTTTGCTCCTTCTAGAGGAGCCGCTTTTCGTTCGGCTTCCCCCRGGCTGGCCTGGGCGGTGGGTGTGGGAACGAGGAAAGCCAGGAAGGGGATGCGGAGCGCTCGAAACGTTGGGGCGGCGAGCGCCGGTGCCTCCTCGCCCCAGGAGTGCAGCCCTGCCGGCGGCTCGTGCTGGGCTGCCGCCTCGGCCCCCGCTCGCCCCGCTCGCCCCAGGGGCGCGCGAGCCCAAGTCGTTTGCCATCTGCGCGGCAGCGCTGATCTTCGCGGCTCGGCAACACAATGCAGGGCTTCTTTTGCTCCGCTCTTTCCGGGTTTGTTCTGCAGCTGTGGAGTTTGAATGTTAGTGTTTAAACAAGCTGGTATTACACAGGAAACGGCCACCTCCACAGGCCCCCGCAGGCTTGTAACATGGGGTCATTGTACTCGATATTAATCACCAGGCGGCCCGCTCCCCCAGCGAAGATGGTGGCTTAGGCGAGAGCGCTGCGCGGCTTCGGCCCCCGGCCAGCGGGGATTCGGCGAGCGGCAGGCTCCGTCCCTCGCCCGGCTGCGCCGCTCCCCCAGTGCTCTCCGCACATCCCGCGCTTGCCCGCCCGCCTCTTGCCGGGGGTCCGTGCCCAGCCGCCTGCGGCGTGCTGGGGACGTCCGTCCTCGGCGCTCGCTGTCCCCACGTAGGCCGGCGCGGCCTCGCCGCAGCCGCGCTCTGCCCCGGGCCGCGCTCCAGCCCTTGCACTTGGCCGTGCACTTGTGCAGCGCTCTCACCGTCGCCGGCACGGGCTGCGTCCTGTCGGCCTGCAGCTGGGCTGCGCTCGCACTGACAGCTACATTAAACCTGGAATCCTGAGGCAATAAAAAAGAAATTAACTCTTATTTTTTTTTCCTGTCCTAGTGGAATAAGCAAATGTAAGTGCGCCTGTGGGGAAGTGAATGAACCCCCGTTCGGAGGAAAGACCTCACGCTAACCCCCTTCTCGCTTCCTCGGCTAGAAGCTCTGGGAGCCTCGGCCGCGTACCTGGGAGCTGCGTGCTGGGGCTCAGCGTCGCCTCCGCAGAGGGATGCCGAGGCCGTGGCACTTCCAGGCAGCTGGGCCTGCGCCGACTTTGCGCAGAGGCTCCAGCGCGGTTGGGTGACCTAAGCCAGAAACACCTGGACGTAGCCGTGGCGTCCTGGGAAGGGGCGGAGGGAGAGAGCGCCTGATCGGGCTCCCAGGGGTTGTGTGAGCTTCCAGAGGGAGTGCAGAGCAGAGCAGAGCGGGAGAGCCCTGGSGCTGCACAGTGTCCACGTGGTGCATTAGCCGTCTCTGCATCTCATGGTGGGTAGCAGTCGTAGACTAGCTTGGTGGTGCAAGTGCTGGAGCTGCGCTGCAGAGGAGGAGCTACACTAAAGGGAAAGGTAGAAAGTTGTCAGCCCCTCTGTCTGCTGTTACCTCTGTGTCGCAGGAGGAAACCAGGGTAAAAATGGCAAAGCCGCCTTTGTTGCTGTTTTGAAGGCTCTGCAGGGTGCTGCACATGTGAGGGTGCTGCCCGGCCCCTGACCACTGGTGCAGAGCTGCTCAGGGTTGCACGGCGGCGAGCGCTCGCTGTACAGTGAGCCAGCACAGCCTGTGGTTTGAGTGAAGGAAGCCCGGAGTGGAAACCTAACACGTCCAGTGCAAATGACAGATGTGGCAAGGCGCTGCGAAACTGTGGGGAGCTGAGGATGAAGAGGATAAAGTGACAGTGACTGCTCTCACGCTCGGGGCAGGGGTCTGCCCTGCCAGGCGATGCTGCGCGGGGGCAAACCTGGGGCTGCGGGCTGGGAGCAGGCAGCTGCAGGGGGCAGAGGAGAGGGGACGGTGCACTGGGTTAGCTGCAAGGCACGTTAATGTTAGCAGCGTCAATTCGGCGACTGTCCACGTGGCTTTTTCCTGACAGCGGGTGTGAAACCCTTTGCAGGGAGGTGGCTCCGTATGTATGGTCTGGGCTTCATCACACTACCGTCCCTGCCCCGTCTTGCCCAGCATCCTGCCACTGCTCTCTGCCTCCCTCCCTCCCTGGTTACCTCTGTCCCCTGCTTGCAGCCCTGTTTCTTGAGGAATACAGGCAGGGTCTCTGCGTGGTTTTTCTTCCGTTTTCTCCCTCCCAGCCCCATGCACCTGGCTATCTTGGCCCTCCGGGAATGTCCTCTGCATGGCTACCTGTCCCCAACAGTGCATTGCACTCGCGTTTTCCCCCACGGGTACGGGCGCTCTCCCTGTTCATCTGCCCGCCGATGCCCGGAGCCTTTGCAGCTCCTTCGGCCGAGCCCGGCTGGCGGGGCCGCGGGCGCTGTGTGCCCGGCCTCACGCAGCAGGGCCTGGCTGCCAGCAGGGCCCTGGGGGGGGCTGAGCCTCCCAGCCCCTGCGCATCTCCCATGGGCAGAGCTCGCCTTGGAGGTGGCCCAGAGCAGCCCTATCACATCCGGTGCTTGTCTCTGCAGCCTGGGCCGGAGGATAAACTATCAGGGCTGTGGGGCAGTGGATCATTCCTCTTATTATTTTCTTCTTTTGCAGATAGGGGTCGTGGAAAGTTCAGTTCCTTTTAACCCTCGCAGCTCTGTTTATTTTCCAGCTGGTAGCACAAACGCAGCGTTTCCCATTACATCACAAAGGGCCTCGGACAGATCCCTCCGAAAAACGTGTTGCAACTGTTTATTTTTTTCCATATTTAAACATTTCTGACAGCCAGACCTGGCTGAGCCAAGCGATGGAGCTTTGTGAATGAACCCAGCTCCTGGTGTCTGTGCGCAGAGGGCTTTGAAGGACCTCTTCTCCTCTGCAGCGCGCTGGCTGGGGCTGGCTTAGGGACGTGGGCGACTCTGCGTTACATGTGTGCTGATTACGTGCCGGGCCGTGATTAATGGCTGCTCGTTCTGCCTGGCTCCCAGGACGCTCTTGAAAACAAGATGTTTCATTTCAGTGTGCTTTCCTGGTACACTGATTCCCGTAAATAACTGAGTGCAGACTCTGTCCACCTGGAGCGGTTCAAAGAGCAGGGGGCCTCCCTGCAGCCGCGCGGCTGCCTYGGGCTGGCCGTGGTCACCGCTGCACCCCCAGGTGACTGGGCCGCCCAGCGCCTTTCAGGGCAGCGCTGGCGGCGCGGAGGGGCAGCCCTTTGCACTGGCACCAGCGGCAGAGCGGCTCCGCTTTCCCATTCCCGGCATTCTTCCCAGTTTGCATACGCACACGCACAAAATCCTGTTTAAGTGCTTTTAAAAATAAGAGCGAGCCATCCTGTGCAAGGCAGCCCGGCGGGCCGGCAGCTAGCTCGGCACACCGAGCTGCAGGGCCTGCTGCCTGCTTCCCGCGCTCCGGCCCTCTCCGGGGTGCCGGCCCGTCCCCGGGACGTGCTCGGCGGCTGCCGGAGGGATGGCGATGTGCAGGGAGCGCTCAAAGGCTGCCCCAGGCCTTGCGTTCGCGCCTGGGGCCTGGCACGTCACTGCCGCTCGAGGAGGGTGCGACACCGCAGAGGCAGTTTTGCAGGAACCTCGCAAGTGTCGAAGCTGCGGCCAGAAGCAAAGCAAAAGTTAGCACCCCGTGGCTGGGTTTGATCTCAAAAGCCTCGGAGCTTTAGAGCGTGGCCGTGGCGTGCGATGGCGGATGCCAGGGGGGCGAAGGAGCGGGGGCCTCGCGCTGGGCCAGGGCAGTCGGCTGCAGCGCTCGCCCCGCTGGCGGCACGGGAGCGCAGCCCTGCTCCCGGCAGGCTTTGAGATTGAGTAAGGCGACTTTCCTGCCATCTGGAACAGGCCGGGCTGCTGTCAGCCCCGCGCGGGGCTGCGGGGGGGGGGAGCGGCTTCCCATGCGTGTGCCGGCTCTGTCCCGGGCAGAGGTGGGCAGAGCCGCGGGGAAGGCGAGATCCTGGGAAACGCCTGCTCCGAGCGCGGCGGCGCGGGCCCCCGCGAGCCGTTCCCACCGGCAGAGGAGGGGCGGCCGGTGTCAGCGCCG
>NW_020451304.1:1687839-1719188 GCF_003343035.1 Apteryx rowi
CAGGGGCGCGCGGGGCGGCGCGCGTTGCCTCGTCTCACCTCTCTGGTATTCGCTGCAGCGTTGCAGGCAACTCCCAGCGCATTCCAGCCCCGCGTTGCTCACGTCTCTCCTCGTTCTCCCAGGGTCTCAGTAGATGTGTGGGCGACGCTGGCTGACTTCTGTAACATACTGACCACAGTGAATCAGTCGGAGGTGCCCTTGTACAAGGACCCAGATGACGACCTTGCCCTGCTTAGCCTGGAAGAGGATCGGCTGCTCTCGGGCTTCGTCCCCCTGCTGGTCGCCCCTCAGGAGCCCTGCTACGTGGAGAGGACCTCGGACAAGGTCAGCAGTAGGCCAAACATCCCCCCTCGATTCCTCCAGACTTTTATTCTTGGGAAGTTTTCTGTGCAAACGGAACACGATTAAGTCATTGAGAAGGGTGTTAAGGGAAAATATCGACCTTTCAGCCGCTGACATCCAGCTCTGTGTCATGAAAACCCCTCTCGACTTCCTCTGGTGTGTGTGTGCTCGCTGGCATGTTGTATATACGATCATTTCCTCACTTGTTTAAATAGTGCAGCTTGTGTTGGCAGTGCTCTCAGTGCACTCCAAATGGTTTGCATCATGCTTAAAGCACCCTCCCCCTCCCCCCGGCCACAAAACTCGGCGTTAGGAAAGCAGCCAGGACTTTTTTCCTTCTCTAAAGAGGAGAGTGATAAATAGGTGACTAGAGAGAAGCAGACACCATGTGTTAACGTACAAAAGGCTTTTAGGAATATGAAGCGTTCCCCACCGCCCGCTCTCTATTTTCCTTTCTTTGCTCTAGGAGCCCATTCTAGCCTGAACTTTCCTTCGGCTGTTTGTTTTTAGAATAATGAAATCAGTTCCCTTGTTGATGTGGGGTTTTGGGTCTGCTCTCTGCCACCACCTGGCCAGAAGGGACCTGGGGGCTGCGTTTGGATAACGTGCCTGGGCCTGGTGGGGGATGGAAGAGGCGCGATGGCATTTGGTTTGCAGGCCCTCGGCAGCCCGGCGGGATGAGAGTGGCTCTCAGCAGCTTCCTGCTCGGAGGCAGAGTTGCAGCACCAGAAACCGTGCTCTCCTGGGAGCTGCCGCGCTGCTTCCCTGCGAGTTCGGTGCTGTATGCAGACAAGTGGGGAGGCAGGGGCTGCTTTCCGTGTGTGACAGTGTGCGTTCCCGTGTGCTGCTGCTGCTTGACATTTTCCTGAACTGACTGTGAGAAATTTGGGACCTCTGTCAAGAGGGACCCGAGAGCTGCGACTTTCTGTTTCACTTCTCTGTCTGCCCTGGTCGTGCTCACAGCAGTGCCCACGGCAGCAGAGTGCAGGGTCCCAGTAAAACCGAAAGCTCTCCCAGTTTGGGGAAGCACCTTATTCCAGGTGAGAAAACTCCACTGTGAGAAAAGCATTTTGAAGGTTCTATTCAAAGGGGTTAAAATTTCAAGTAGGTAGTTGCTATTTCTGCCCCAAGGAAGTGTGTTTGTCCAGGCTATGTTGCTGGCCTTACTGGTGGTCCTGTGACCCTTGCACCCGCAACCATAATCCAGGGCACCCAGGGAGCAGGTGAGGTGGCCGAGCAGGTCCGGTCAGAGAGTGCCCAGGGACTTGTGGGATGGGGTCAGTATTCCCTGAGATCCGCCTCTTCTAACCACACACTGGTTTATTTGGAGTGCCATCTACCTGCCCTGCCAAGCACTTGCGCTCACGTGTGTAAAGGAAGAGAAATATCTTTGTCCCAGAGACTCACCTGAGACTCAGAGCTGAAGTTTCTCACTGTCTTGGTTCCATTAGATTCTAGCACTTTATAAAGAAACCGTACAACAAACCCGGGGGGAGGTGGTGCCTTTCTAGCACAGCAGCGGCCACACAAACCTCAAGGACTTTGAGGCCTGATGGTACCAGCTGAACCCTGCTAGGAGGCTGAAGAGGCAACGCAGATCCCAGACAGAAGGAGCCAGGCCTGGCTGCCCCATTTCTTTTGTCTCCTCAGTGGGTTTTGTTTGTTTTGAAAGCAGCTGACTTTGGAACCGGGATCCCACCCAGCACGCTGGGGTGTTACCTTGCGCTTGCACTAGTCTCTGAGCCCCTGTGTGTGCAAGTTGTGTTGTGCTGCCTTCTGGGCAAATCAGCTTCTCCTGGTGTCTCTGCCTGAAGCACCGAATGCATCCCGCGCGGGTAGGCAGAGGAGCCCGCTGGTGCTGCTGTTACCCATGACGTGCTGAGCAGAAGCAGCAGGTTCTGCAGGGTCTGTTCTCAATCCAGCTCTGGTCAGTGTTTTTATTAATGTTCTGACTGGTGAAACTGCGAGTGTGCGTATTCACCAAATGACGCCAAAGAGGATCAAGGGGAGACCAGTGAGACTGATCAGACATCTCAAAAGCCTGATTTCCAAGGAGGGACTGAAAGAGCTCTGGGGCTCTTTAGTCTAGAGAAGATTCAGGGAAAATGATGTAAGCTCTCAATTACAGAAAAAGCAGTTGCAGAGAAGAGGAGAACAAGCTCCCCTTCAGCTCCACACTGCATGGCACAAGAAGGAATGGGCATAAATAGCAGCCGAGTAGATTAAGGTTAGACTTTAGGAAAGGCTTCATAGCTTAGGGTAGTTAAGCACTTGAAAGTAGACTCCTTGGAGAGGCTGTGGAATCTGTTCGGCTTTAGAGACTCATAAAAGCAGGCTGGGTGGCACTCTTAGGTATGGTGTGGGTAGAGCTGAGCTGCCCTGGAAAAGGAGGCAAAGTGACCTCTTTGGACCCTCCCAATCCATTTTATGAGATTCAGTAACACTGTAGAAAGGAGTTGGAGCGGCAGCTATGTGACTGCAGTCAGATGGTTACCTTGTTCCACAGACCTTCTCCTTCTCCAGTATTAATGAAGTGAATTGTTTGACTGTCCGGCATTGGGGTGATGTTGAACGCAATGCAGACCAAACCATGCAGATATGACCGAGGCATGAACTAATATGCCTTTCATGAGTGACGGTGAGCAAGACACAGAAAGGCAGCACCCACTGCAGTGGAGCAGCTCTGTCTGCAAGGGCTGCATCCAGTCATACTGCAGGAACTTTTCCCTTTTGTGCGCTCCTTGCTGGTTGCTGACTGAGCTGCAAGCAGGTGAGAAATGCTATTTCCGTTCAGCAATAACTATTTTCAGTACTGATTTTTCATTCCTGTATAGCAAGTGGTATTTTTCTGCACCCAATTTACTTCTCTCAGATTTTTAGTCTTGGCCTCATTTTCTGACTAAGTTCATGATAGTTCTTTGCTGGAGAGGCAAAGAAAAAGTGCTGCTGTTTGCATGACGCCCTGTGAGTATTGTGTGAGCAGGGAGGAGGATGTTATGCCCAAGTGGCTCTGAGAAGCTGCTCTGTGATACCTTTCCTATGAGTTGCATGACTGTTAAAATACCTTTGACTCTTTGCAGAAAGGGTGATGTCTCACCTTGCTTGCTGATGCTCCATATCCTTACCCCATGGTTTTGCACCATTGTTTCTTAATGAATTTAGAAAAATTCAGAGGAAAGAAATCTGTCTGAAGGCAAGACTGGAGAGTATTGAACTTAAAATGATTATTGGCTCTACCCAGAGGATGGTTGTTTTGTAAGTTGTGTAGGGCAAACACTGTGCTTGCTACTTCTTTTTGTTCTCTAAGTCCCGTTTAGCAGATAGAGTGCTGTATTCAGCCAGCGTTTCTCAACAAGTTGTTGAGCATTTGGCCTGGCTCTTATTTTGAGTGAAAATGTTCTGACTTCTTTCATTGCCATGAAGCTGTGTGTTAAGATTCCTGCTGGAGCCAGTGTGATACTGAGAGCTTCTCAGCGTCTCTTGCATTGCCGTTGAAGCTGTAACCAACAAAAGCTGGCTCCAGGGTGAGCATAACTTGGTGATGTTTTCCTGGGCGTATGTTGGGCAGATATCCATTGCAGCTTGTGTGATGGAACACCATCGAACGTACCAGTCAACAGCAAACTATGCAGCCTGGTGCCTGAGCTGTCAGACCGTGTCTGCAGCGTTCGCAACCAAAAGAGACGTTGCCAGGAATGGGAGCCATTGGTGCTCAACACTGTGCCCCAGGCGAGAGCAGGGAATACTGACGTGGCTGAGTTAGGTGCAAGAAGAAGGGAAGGTAACGAATGTGGATTCGTCGGAGGTATATGGTGCTGCTGATGGGGACTTTCAATGGAAAACATTTGGGCTGTGTTGAGGTTAAAACAAGTCTTAGTGATGGTACATCTGAGCTGTGCACGAGTCTTTTCCTGTGCAGCACCAGTTGGCATGTTCTGGGGAACCCGGGACATGTCCTGGTTTCCTCAGCTGAGGAAATAGCTGAATATTGTGTTTCAGGAGCACCCTGCTCCAGCAGTGGACCATGGAGCTGGTGGCAAGGCTGGAACAGGACTGTAGATTGCCCACCAGGGAGCAGAGCAGGAAGGTCCTTGTTCTCCATGTGGCCACACGCCATCACTTGTCCCTGCAAACTCTGCGTAGGCTCGGTGTGTGCATCTGAAACCTGCCCAGCCTATACGCAGCCATGCGCCGAGCCTGCGCCTGCAGTGCGCGCTCTGCCACATGCCCCGCCAGGGAGATGTGGAGGAGAAAGTGTTAATGTCCCTTCCCACAATAAAACTCTCTGCATGGGGGGTCCTGAAACCTGAGCCTCTCTCTCCTCCCCCAGCCCTGACACACGTTAATAAAAGGTTTTTAAACGCCAATAAAAAGGCAGCAGCCCCAGCTCACCAGGTCCGGGGCCCAGGGTCCTGGGGAAGGCACTTCACAAATGTGTTTTTTGCATTTTCAGGCTTTTGGCTGGTGAATAAGATTGAAGAGAAATACTCCTTCCCCTGATAACAATACAGTGAGACGCAGGATCAGCAGTGTGTGGATTAAAACCAGACGGTGCATGATTAATACATATGCTTATAGGGCTAGTCACTGTGGTTCCCTCCTCTGAAACAGAAAAGCAGCACTTTTTTTTTTTTTTTTTGCATGTGCATGCTCATGTGTGGAGTGGACTGTCTCAGATACTCATCACTCAGCTAGTCTCAACCCTGCCTCATCTCACAACGCAAACTAAGAGTCTTAAAATGTGAGGCTCTGAAAGCTAGCTAGCAATGCTGTGCTGTCCAAAACCTAGAAACAGGGTCATGCATGGCTCCTCCAGTCCCAGGGTGGACCACTTAGATTTTCACACTTGCTGAGGTTCCTATTTCACAAGTACTTTCTTCCTGCTATTTTACCTACCCACCTATCAGTGCAGATAACCTAAAATCCTAGCTTTGTTCTCTTTGAAAAACATGAATCTTTTTCCTCTCGACTCTCCAGTCCAGATGGATGTTCCAGCTTTTGTCCTCTCTCTAGTTCCCCCACCATACTCTAGATCTGCAGAGCTAACAGCCTTTGAATGAGCTATTTAGGAGCCTTTTATAGTAGGTTTGGGCTAAAATTAGTCCTGTCTTGTTATTCAGTTCACTTTTTTACAGTATTTCAGTCTTAAGGCTTTCAGATATCTCTTGGCAATGTGTAGTAATGTCTGATGCTTCTCAGAAAGAGAGTCCCAAGTTTAGAAGTCCAGAAGGAATGGCTGTCAGAGTGATGGGGCTCTGCCGTGCCTCTGAAACCCAGAATTTTTTGTCCTTTCTGAGAACTAATGCCTCCTGGGCTGCCAGGGATGAAATCCATGTTAGAGTGGCTACATTACAGCGATTCAGGGAGGACTTCTTGCAGGGCAGGAGGAAGGGTAGCGAGACCAGGACTCTGAGAGGACAAACTCATTGTAAGCAGAGAGAAAACCCCAGTGAGTGGATGTAACTGTTTTCTCAGCATCCTTTCCATATTCCCATTCCATAGCCTTTGAACATCTCCCCTCCAGCTGGCAGGGAAATGCACTCAGCCCATGAGAGCGAGAGCTTCCAGCTTGGAGTTCGGTCCAGAGAGGAAAAGGGAAACTGTGAGCAGCGATCCGAGCCCCAAGTAGGAGAGTCCAAGGAGGAGTCATCCTTGAAAAACTCCTTCCATCCCTGCCTGCCTCGGTTTCCAAACAAGCAGTGAAAGGCCCCTGCCACACACAGCCCTGCTCTGAGCTGGGACTTGGCAGGAGCTGCCAGCCCCAAGGCAGCAGCTAGAAACGTTTACGTTTTCTGACCAGTATCTGAACTCCATCCCAGCCTCGACCTTCCCTTTCATGTGGTGTCTTTGGATTGTAAAAGGCGATCAGGCTAAATTATGGGTCATGTTGGAAGATGATGTCATTAGGTGATAGAAAAGAGGCTGAGTTTTGTGCCATCGAGGAGGTAGCACGCAGATGTCACCATCCTTTGCATTTCCCTGAACTCCGGGTGCCAAGGCCTGCCCAGACACTGCCAGAGCATCTCTGTGTCCTGCCTTTGCCAGGTGTCATTGACACAGTTCGCAGTGCGAGGTGTCAAGCTGTGTCTGTGTCCCCTGGGTCAGGGTGGCAAGGGAGGGTGCACTGGGGTCTGTTGTGCTTCCAGTTGATTTTTTCGAACGTGCCTTTGTAGAAGCAGGCATGAGTGCTATCCTAGTGATTGGTGCTGCATGTCATAGGACTTTGCAGGGCGTGTTCCAGAGGGATATTCTGATCACTTATCATTTGATCTGGGTTGTTAATCACTGTTTAAGCAGAAAAACTCTTGAGCATATTTTTAAAAGTGCCTTTCTCCAGCTGAAGGTAAAGGAAACTCGTTGCAAACAAGCACTAGTATTGCACGAGGACACAGAATACAGCCCTGGAGAAATCTGCAATGTGGAATAATAGTTCAGGCTCTTAAAAGGGGGGGTGGGTTTAAAAAAAAAAAATCCTGCAATAAATCTAGCGAGTGGAATCTGAGGGAAATGATCCCATCTGGAAAACTCCAGCGCTGGTGCTGCTGAAGGCTTAAGGAGCGATGCAGATCGCAAAAAGAAAACCCTGCAGTCTGAGGATGACAGGCTTCTTAATTGATGTCCATTGCAACTGGTACTCTGCCAGTTTATGTTGGCCACGTTCCAGCGTGCTGTAATTTTGGGGCCAGGTGTGAAGCATTTCTGTTCCGTCTTGTTCCCAAGCACCTACAGAAGCCTCACACATCTCACTTGAGGCTGCAGCCCTGTAGGAAACAGCTGTACAGGTATAGGTGAAAGGAAATGTCACAGCTGGGCTCAGGATACTCCCCCGTGCCTTGCCTAGGGCTCTGCTCGGGAGGCCGCGCTCCCCCTCTGCGCCGCGTTTGAGGAGGTGGCCGCTGTCACAGGCACACCTGCCTGTCTGTCAGCAAGGTGCTTTGAACATCAGCGAGCTTCTGGGAAGCATGCACAGGTCAGAAAGCTGGTGTTCAACAGGAAGCCCACGGTGGTGCGCCTCGGTCACGGAAGTGGGGAGCCAGCCCGGCAGAGCCATGGGTTCTGGCTAGCAGGAGGTGTGTGACCACCTTGTCTGATCTCCTGTCCCTTGAGCAACCTCGGGAAAATTCCCAAGGGAACAGGAGCAGACCCTGTGGAAAGCAACCGAGCCTTGATTTGGAATTGCCAGGGCTCAGAACCCATCAAGATCTTTATTGCAGGAGTTAATTTCAATCACTGTTAAATATGTGTGTTATTTCCCATCTTGTTCATTCATTGTGTTTCAGTTTCCACTAACTGAATTTTGCTGTAGATTGAGAAGTCCTCCACTGCTCTGTCCCCTATATATAGAACTGTCCCAGGCCCCCCCCATCCCCACCTTCCCTTTGATAAGCTGAGCAGATGGAGTGAGAGACTTGAAGGTCTCTCAGGCCTGTCATAGATCCCATGATCCGTTCTCATGGCTCTCCTGAGCTGTGGCTGTCCGAACTCATGTGCTGTTCTGCGAGTGGCTACACTAGCACGAAAGGAGGACTCTTTTTGGACCTGGGTGCCACACTGCTAGCCACCACAGCCACCGGCCGTGCCGTGGCCCAGCGCAGCCCAAGGCGCTGTGGATTCCCTCCTGCGTCACACGGCCAGTTGCTGCAGCGCTCCCGCTGGCTATCAGCGACCCGCAGTCTTTGCTTCTGGAGGCATAACGCTACGTATGTATTAAATACGTGCTGTATTAAACAGCACGTTGTTTGCTTGCGACCAGGTTACTTGGCAATTTGAATTTTCTGTCTGTCGGTGAATTGCTCTCTTCAAAGATTAGGAGAGGAGGAGACAATGCCTGATCTATAGGCTTTATTAGTAAAGGTTTTCTTTGTCCAGGTCACTGAACCTATTTAATCAGCATAAGCCCAAGCATCCTTCCCTGTGGGCCCTGCTGGAACTGCCCTCCTGTTCACAGTAACATTTTGAAACCTCTGTTGACCAGATTTTAATCCACTCCATATTCATGCACTGCAGTCGCTATGGCACGTTAGCTTTTCACCTCCTCTCATCCCGCCATGCAGAGATCTCAGACAACTGTCTGCCTCGTGAAACACAGCTGTGGCATCAAGCTGGTGAGACGGTGTAGAAGACAGAGTGGTAGTTCAAAGCTGCAGGAGGGCTCTGCCACGGTCGAGCATTAACGGATCTCATAGCAATTGCTAGGCAGGCATGAGTGCAAGGTCTGCTTGGGAACATGAAATGTTACCTCTAATCCAGCACCTTTGTGCAGACCTGGAGTCCTCCTGCTGTTTTGCCTCCCCCCCTCCATCCCAGAGGTGATGGCTGGCGTGTGAGAACTGCAGTCTCCCTCCAAGGTGAGGAACCACCTGCCAACGTGTTAAGATCCAGTTACACATGTTCTCTTAATGCATCTGTTAGTGAGCTTGAGAGTTGCTTTGTGGTCTGGACAGGGCTTACAGGGAGGTACGAGTTTCTGCCTCCCAGGCAGCCCTATCTCTTGTGGGGGGAAGCAGGAGGGAAGAGTCAGCAGTTGATGAACTCAATCTCTCTTACCTTTGAGATGCCTCCTTCCTGGTACGTGTGGGGAGTGAGCGATACCCTGGTGCATGGGGAAGCCTCTTTTGGACCTGTAAGTCTTTGTTTCCCCAGCTACAACCTGAAATCCAAGTTGTAGCTGCCACACAGATCTCACTGTTTAGCACCCAGAAAGACCCCGGCTTTGCCTTTGGCTCCAAGGAGAATGAAGTGCTCAGAGCTGCAGAGGTGAAGGCAGGGATGTGTGATCTGGAGAGTATCTCTGCTGCCTTTGCCTCAGCTCTGTGTTTCATGAGAACTCACTCGAGTAGCACATGACGTTTCCATCCCTTCCTCCCCTGCCTTCCCTCAGCCTTGGATCCACCTCTGCCTCTCCACCAGGCTCATCTTGGACAGGACGTTTTAGCCACCGTGTCAGCTCCAAGCAAATCAGGCAGTCTGGATGCGAGCTGTTGCATGTGTACCAACATGTGTGCTGTTCTTCTGCCAGTGCTGCACAGTTTGAATCTGGTGTCAGCAAAAGGCTTTTTTAAAGTGTTTTCTGGAAGCGTGATGTGATCATCAGTTCAAAGCACAGACTGACAGAATAAATCAGTCTTGTCCCATGCCTGGTTTTGGTCAGTACTGGATCTTTTTGTGCAGATCAGATGATGCTCGTTGTTGAATATCCTCACTTCTGTCATCATCAGGCCAGGTTTATGTAACAAGATGGAAAACTTATTTGTGTTCAGTCCTTTTGTCCTAAGAGCTGCCTCCAGAGGTTCTGTGTAGTCTCAGCACAGACTCTTGGGAAACGGGAAATGTTTTATTCAGGAAACTTGCTGACCACGTGGTCCTGGGGTCAGCGTCAGACTGCATTAGTGGAGTGACCTAGGGAAAGAGAGACAAAACATGAAGTCTTCTGTGCAGCACCTTGTTAGCAGGGTTGGCTGTTGAGATGTGGCTGTATTCTGTGTGCAGCATTCGTTTCCTTTGGGGTTTTTAAGCGGGTAGTGGCCTAGCTTCTGCCACATTGGCGCTTTTTCACCTGGCACCTAGTGGCACAAAGCCTACTGCACGCTGGCAGAACATCAGTTCCAGATAGTGCAGAGCTCTAGCTATAAAAGAGGTATTCACCATGCCTTTAGTGTATCCAGAATGACATATTAGATTTGAGACCTCTTGGAATTTGCTGATTAGTCTGTAAGTGTATTGAAAGGCCTCATTAAAATACCATTAATGCTGGATCCCCTCCCAATGAGCCATCTCTTATTGCTACCCAGAGAAACTTTGAGGAAATGGAAAGGCTGCTGCTGGCTGGCCAAGCCGTTCCCTGGGCATGAAGCATGGCCTAACCTCAGAGAGTCTTTGCGGTGCTGCAAGACTTAATGTGGCGCTTCTGATCATGAGAGAGGGCCTGTGGACAGGTTGCCTCTTTGCCTCATGTTTTGCCCGCTGGGATACACGCTGACTGCTCAGACTCTGCACTTGGTTACTAGACTCCATCCTTAACCTCGCTGCTCGCCTCTGCCCATGCCTGAGCTTTGGGTGTGAGCCCCATTTCATGGCACTTCTTACGTTTTATCTTGGATCGAGTGGCATGCTTAAAACTTCCCCACGGTTCGACTGTGGTATCCACYAGCGCAGCTATTGGAGGGACCTCAGGAAACCTGAAAAAAGGCCCAATTAATAACTCCACATTGTTATCTTGAATAAGAAAGATCCACGTCCTGGGAAGCTTGCCAGAGAAGTAGACTTGAAGGAATGCAGGGAGTGGTCGGCCCAAATAACAGATGTGTATCTGCTCCGTCTCTACGGGAGACGGAAGGTGACCTCTGTCATTGAGCTCTTAGCCGACTCGCCACGTTTCTGTACGTGGCCGGACCTCGCTTTGTTTATGCGGATGCCGAATCCGTGTTCAGGGCGTTGGGCTGAGTCTGTGCGAGGACAGAGAGCCGAACTCCCCCGTCAGACCGCAGTAGTAACCCTGCGGTGTCGTCATGCTTTCGCATCCCAAGTCCGAAAAAGAAGGCTCCTCCATGGTCTTACTTACTGTTTCTTTTTTTCGTCGTCATTGAAGTCAAAGCACTTCCCAGGCATTAATGAACATATCTCCGCAACACGTTATGACATAAGGAAAAGCAATTTCCTTGTTAGAGATTGGCAACAGAGGTACGCGAGGCTGAGGGACTGAGCCGGGTCCCACAGGAAGCCTTAGCTTCAGGATGAGAACAAATCCCCGATACCCAGAATTTCAGCCCAGTGCCTCAACCCCAGGCCACCCTTGTCCCTTAGGAAAACAGGGGTACTAGGTGAAGGTTCACTTGGAAATGTTTAAATTCTTCCCAAACGTAAGCGTTATATGAGCAAAGTTACTGCTCCTGGTCTAACTATATCTGCAGTGGGACATTAAAAAGGCTGAAAATATGACCATATAACTTAATCAGATTTTTCCCCTGTAACACATTTGCAAGTATTGACTTAGAAATAAGGTAACGTCCATAATTTATTTAAATTAACAGAATTTGCTGTAAGATATTGCATACCAGCATTTTACATAAAACATTTTCTCCACCGTGTAAGAAGCATTTGTCTCTAGGTTTACATATTATAATTTTCCTGTAAATGGGATAGGTAGAGGCATATATAAACACAAGTTCTTAGTATGGAGACAAAGGTATTTTCTGAGGAATTATTGTATGCCTGGTTTGTTCAGCTTCTGAAATTTTGCTTCAGTATTTATCTTAAGAAGAAATAGTGTAATGCTTATTATAGCATTTACTATTATTATTGAAGAGATTTATGTCTATAAACAGAAGAAGATAAGAGTTTGCTACATCTTTCTAATACTGTGTCAGTTTGTCTAATATCTGTCCCACATGTGATGTTTCATTTAGAAAAGTGGCCACTATGTAGTGCTTTCCAGAACGCATCAGTGACATGGATACTGATGTTCATTTTTGGAGTTGATACAGTGACCTACCCGCTCCCAGTGACATACCACATTTTTGATGCTGAAGTCACTTTTGCAAATCATGTTTGCACTCTCAAGTCATCTAGATGCTTCTTGAACTTGTACCCGTTGCCAGTTTATATTGTTAGCTCTCTCTAGTACTAGCAAGTTTTTTTTAGTTCAGCGTCTGTCCTAATGAGCACAGATTTGATTGACACCGATCTGAGCTTTGCAGAAACCTCATGGGCCAAATGCTCTAATCAGGCCAGTCTGTGGGAGCTGAATTTGCTCAGAAGTTGCCTGTTTCTCTAACTGTAGCTGCAACCTCCTTTCAGACACAGGCATCCTCACTGGCTGCCCTGTGACTTGAGAGTTGCTCCCCAGTGACTGCCATCACGTGAGAAAGACTAAAAGATCCTGCAGGTATCAGCATCTTGTGTGGATGGACACTTGGTGTTTTGGTTAGCTTGGTGAAGTATATAGTACCTGCTATGCATGCAGGAGGCTAGTCGTGTGGGAAATGCTGTTATAAGAGAGAAATCCACTTAGGATGGAGGGCTAGAAGGTAGGAGTGGTAGCTGATCTCTGTACGGATGTGTTGGACTGTTGTATCATTGCAAGTGCTGCAAGTGTGTAGACAGAGCAGTTGCTGAACAGAAATATGGGCAAAGAGGCACAAACTTTGGCTGTGGACGGCAAGAGCTTGCAGCTTCAGTGGTACCAGCAAGTCCTGATGTGCTGCTGATCTCTGTAACTAGGAACGGTCTCCCATGGCCATACCTGGCCATTGCTGTGAGGGAGTTAGAGCCTGATTTCCAAGCCATTACGTGCCTAATCCTGTGTCAGTGGAAGTCTTGGGTAGCTCTCGGGTATTTTAGAGACTGTGAATACCCAGGGCAGCATTTCTGAAGATCTCAGGAACAGATGGAGACAGCCGAACATACTTGGAGTGAGCAGCCACTGCTCACCAGCTTCCCTGCCCTTGATGTGCTGTTCAGTGTCGCGTGCGCTGGCTTTTTGTGCTGCATTAGTGGGACTGGTTTGGTAGCAGGAATACACAAGAGGACCTGACAATCCATTCATACTCATTCTTTCTGATGTCCTTTCTGCTCCTACTAGTTAGGTGAAAGTTGGTCATCTGGCAGGGTGGCCCCTGTAGGTTGCTAAAAGAAAAGACTTGGTGTGACTGATGCACATGTTCTGTTTGGTTTTGGAGAATGCCTTCCTCCCATGGTGGGATCTAAACATCTTCAGCACTAAATCTATGGAGACAGCAAAGCCCCTATAGTGGACGACACTCTTTGCTCCACAGCACCTCTGGCTGTCCTCCCTTTTTCAGGGTGAAAGCCACTGCTTTGGACAACAGTTTATTTAAAGAGGGTTTTTTTTTATGTTTTGCATGTCTTTTTTTGTCTAAAATGAAACAGCTTGGGATAGTGAAATGTGAGGACAGGAGCGAAGTTGCTGGAACTTCTGAGAGACCTAAAGCATATATGCTAACGGGATAATCTCTGTCATGCCGCTCCATGAACTTCTCCTCATACGAACTGCACTGCATGGACTGTTCCTCATCTTGATGAAATCCTCGAAGCCTGGTTTAGATAACTTCAGGGTATTCTGACAATGCAGAGGAAGCCTGGTAGATTGACTGTCCCATCCTTGCTGGGGCAGTGCTGTCCCCTTCACGCAGGCACCTCACTCCTTCTGTAGCTAGTGGGTCTCATGTTCCCTTGGGCAAGATTCCCGCTTTTCAGCTCTTCCCAGATTTCACCTCGGTTTCCCCCTTTTTAATAGGAATGCTTGGCCTCTTGCACTCAGACTCGGGGAGGAGCAGCTTGTTTCTGTAGCTGGCCTGGTGCCAGATGTCATCACTTCAGGCAGTGCCACGCTGCACATCTTCAGCAGTTTGAAATGGAGAGACAGAGAGAGACAGATAAGATCAGCAGCTTTAGGTGATGGCATTGTTTCAAATAAACCATGCATGACCCAAAGCTTCCACTTCAAATGGGGAATGAAATTGCTTCATCCTTTGACAGCTTGCTCCATGAAAGAAATTTATCTTCACTTAATTGCTTTAGATCCCAAGAGGCTGTGTACAGTAATTTCTAGGAGATAATTATATCAAATTAAAAAAATATGTGACTATCCGACTGCTGAGCATGAACGCAGTGGCCAGAGAGCAGGAAGGAGAGGCACCAAATCTGAGTCATGCTCACAGGTTATCGCTTCCTGCTCGTCTCGTGGTCCACAGGCATGGCACCGCGAGACCACAGGGGAGAGGCTGCCGCGAGGATGGACTGGGCGTAGAAGTGCTAAGCACGGTGCTTGGAGCCGGAGACCTGCTCTCCTGGGAGTTTCATCGGGGGCCTGCTCCCTCCTCTAACGTGGCAGCGGCTCCCATTGCACGTACCTTGTGACTTGGGGACAGCAAACCTCGCGAGGCAGAGCTTGGCAATGCCTTTATCCGGTTATTTCTCCTGTGTAGTTGTACAGTAGAGCTGAGGAACAAGAAAGCTTGTTGATTTAAAAACATGTATATTTAGAAGCAGAGTGTAAACTTCCTGCCAAGGCTGGGATTGGATTCTTGACTATGTTTGAGTTTCCAGTTTTCATTTCCTTTGCCCTCATACTTAACATTGTGTATCTCCCAGAGTGTGCCCCAGACTAATCTCTCCTTAACCCTCCCTCTCCCCACATTTTTCTCTCATTATTTGCACATCAGTTCCAGTTATTCCAGGAAGCAGCGTAACTCCTGAATTGTCACTTGGGACACAGGCAGTGCCATGGTGGAGCGTGGGCTGGTGCAAGCCTCCTCTGTCCCTCTGGAAGTAGGACTCCTACTGGAAGGGTGACCTCGAACTCCAAGCAGTGGCAGACCCACACGGGGATTACGGCAGGGTTGGAATTGTCGGCAGTTGCTGATCCGTGGAAGAAGACAGGCTCTTTTGTTGCTGGTTGAGATCCTGAAGGGATATCCCTCTAGTTGTGACTCATGGGAAACAGAATCGCTGACCAGGTCCAGGAGGGGTAAATTGCTACATCATCTAAATCTTCCTCTCTCTCTCTCCTTTGATTTAAATCAGGCTCTGTGCCCACCCCGACTGCTTCGTGTGACAGCTCCTGCCATTGCTTGTGCAGCACATCTCCTGGGAACATAAATGATTTTGTTCCCCTAGGGCTGTGACAATTTTTTTGTGTGATCCTGCGCAGGCTTTGAAAAGGTTGTCAACAGTCGTGGGCCAGAACGGAGCTCCTCCCCACCTCTGTGATGTGCAGGCTGGTTTTTGAAGTGCGGGGCTGCTTCAGCTGTTCCCAGGAAGTCTGCAGGGGAACTGTGTTTGTACTAAGGAGGTAAAGTCCCTGTGTGTTTCTGGAGGGGATCCACTCAATGGGCTCTTTGATGTCATCTCCATTTTTGGACTTACATCAAGCAAGTCTAAAAAAGAAAAAGAAATGCTTTGGCTTAGCCTAGAACATTTGCACCTGAGCAAGATGACCTGTGGCTGTCCTGGTGTCTAAGGCAGAAATCCACGGCCATAGCTAGAGCAGTGTGGGAGGCGGACGGCCTGGTCCCGGCCGCAGCATTCAGCTGCGCTCCCTGGGCGCGCTGGCTCCCAGGTTGTCTTGAATGGTGAGGCAGAAGAGTTGTCACTTTAAAAATGTCTCCTCAAGGCAGTCCTCAAGTGTAGCACTGTCCTTGTGTGCTGGTCACGATGCTGCTGACGGCTGTTCTCGTACTGTCCTGGGTGTGGACAAAACCAGTCTCAGAGATGTTATCTGGGGTAGCGTGTAGTTCGGTTCATGTGTGCCAAGCTGAACAGCATCTACCTCTCCTTGCATCTCTCGAGCCTGAGAAATCTTACATTGTTGGGATGGCTGTCCCCAAATGTCCCTGTATTTCATGCAATTTCTCCTAGTCCAGATCTCATGGTACTGGCACAGGGCTTAGGTTTAATCATATTCTGGCCTAGGTGCCCAATGTCAGCACTTTCAAATAGGTCGCGCATCCTGATTTGGACTGCCCTGCAGATTGTCGTTATGTTTTCTTGGCACATCGCAGTGGTTAGAGAGGCATCCGCTGCTGTCCTCGGTGACCTCTGCAGCCCAGATAGCCTCTGCCCTTTTGTGTTCTCCTGCTGGGAGCAATCTGTGACAGGCTTGAGGCTCCAGTCCCCGAGTCCCAAGCTCAGAGAGCAGAAGACAGGAGAGGAAAGGAGGTTCGTGGCAGCGATCTTCAGTAGTCTGTAACAGGGAGACTCCTTTCCTCTAGCACAGTGTCGTTGTGTGGGCACATAGCTGTGTAGCTCAGTGACTACCCTGATGCCCCAGCCTTGTGATACCTAGCAAATGAGCAACTGGGAAGGGATGCATTGTAGAAGACAGGGTGAAGCAGGACTTGGTTGGAGGTGAGGACCATCTTTGGGAGGCATTGCATGGCCACAGCCTTACCAGCCAGTTTAATAAGGCCAAGCCCAGGCCTTTTGGCCCCTGGGGGTAAGAGGGGAACCTTTGCTGCTGTGGGGCTTTTCTTTGGCTTCCCGTAAAAGTTATGTTAGCAGCAGTCACTCCGTCCCCATCCTCTTGCCCTTCTTTTCTCTGCTCTCTTGACATACTTCTTTACTTACTCTCTTTTGCTGCCAGTGAAGAATATATCACCTAAAGCCATTTCAAATACAGTTCCTGCTCTTAATGATTTTAAAGACTAGCTGCCCTCACAGCCAAAGCAAGGAGCCTTGGGGGACAGGCTGCAAGGAGCTGGGTACCCCAGTGCAGGAAGTGGCAGAAGAGCATTTAAGAACCTGAAAATACAAGGAGCTCTCATCTGGCTCGAAGCTGCTGCTCACAGCGCAGTCGGCTTTTTGTTTCAGAGGCCACGAGTGAATGAGTTAATGATGATCCCAGATGGCTTCAGAGTTTGCCTCTTGCCACCCCTTCCTGTTCCCCCAGGATCTCAGATGGTGGCGGGAGATGAAGTAAAATTCTAGAGTTTATTGTAAAGTTCATCTCTCTCCCTAAATCGTGCTGGAACTTGTGCATGCTGTGTTGGCAGCTTCAAGGGGATGCTACCTGGTAATTAATTAGTTGTCAAGAGACAGCCCAGAGGTTCCAAGTCTTTATATTCTTGCTAATAGAAATTGCTCTGATTACATTTTCCCCCTTGACTGGAGGGCTGAAGAGCTCGGAGCAGGAGCTTTGGTCCATGGGCAGCTGGAGCAAGGCTTCCTGTCCTTTGTTTGGACTCCTCTGAACACGCTAGCACATGCTTTCAGTGAGCGTGAACCCAGAGGGAGCCTGGTCCTGAGCCCTGTCTTTGCCAGCCAATTTTGCTCATGTTTCTTGTCAAACACCTCCCCTGCATTTGCAGATGAACCCTGCCACGCTTCTCCTTCAGCTCCTCCTCGGGGTCTGCTCTTGGCATCATCGTTCCCACTGGCCTTTCTCCCTGGAGCCCCCTCCCCAGCCTGTGTAGCAGGGGGGCTTTGCATGATTTCTTCTCAGGGTCCCTTTTTCTGGACTTAGAGAAACATTCAGTGTCCACGGTGATTCCTAGAGAGTTTCTCTCAGCCTCACTTATATCATCTTCTCTTTATCTTTGGTTTGTCTCTGTGCTCCTGGAGTTAGTCATGAACAGATTTAGGCTTCTTCTTATGGAGAGAGAAGTGTGGTTATGAGTTATGTGAGAGGTGTCTGGATTTTGGGGTCTTGTCTCAGTCAGGAAAGCCTTGTGGGCTCCTTTGTGTGCAGCACTGAATGGAAATGGATTATCCAATGGTTTGTTAAATGATCGTTTGCATTTTCGCCTGCTATTCTATGGGTATTTTTTCCATTTTGCAGAGATTGTTTTCTCTCCTAACAACTCTCAATTCTCCATCTCCCCTTTGCTGACCAGTTCCCTTCTCTCTTCTGCTCCGGCAGCCTGGTTGTCTCTGACGTCTTGAACAGCTTTCTGCCCACCCAAATTTAGCATCATTGTAGATGAATCCTGTCATCCATCCAAACTCTCTCCCTTATCGTGCTTCTCTGGTCAGCACCATCGTTCTGGACTGAACAATGTTCAGTTCCCATCTGTGTGGGACACATAGCCCTCCTCCTTCCCGGCAGCAGTACACAGTCATCTTCTGTTGCCTCTCTCTCAGCAATACACTGAAATCAATCCTTCCTTTGGCTCCTGGAAGTACTTGTCTGGGTACCAGCTACCAGGGTTGCTGAGTGACACAGGAGGGGGGCCTACAGGAGGTGACGGTGGCCTACCAGCCATCGAGTTAATGACCAGGCATACGAGCTTGTGCAGACCTCTCCGGTGATGCAAAGTGCCGGCAGTCTCCTGTCCCATCCCAGTGAGGAGCCCAGGACGGAGCTTGCTTTGTCCCCTCGTGTCTGGGAGAGCCTCCGGTTTTCGGCCCCTGCGGAGCAGCCGGAGTGGGTGGGCACGGGAGCGGGGGCTGTTCTCACGCCAGGCAAGGCGCAGCGGGCAGCACGTGAGGCTCTGGGTGCGCGAGAGCAAAAGAAGCGCAGCCCTTCTCCTGGCCAGCATGTGCACGACGGGGGGAGCCTGGGACCGGCTCCTCGGGGGCCTGCATCTGCTACCTTAGTGAGCAGCTCTGCCCCGGCTGATCCCAGGAAGCGTCCCATCCGGCGTCCCTTTGGGTGCTGTAAATAAGCCCCAGCGAGCGGTGCTGTCCTGCCGGATGCTCTCACGCCTGCCGGTGCCGTGCTTTCCCTTCCCACCCCCAGGGAGCCCGGGAGCCAGGGTCGGGCCCACCTGATGTGGCGCGTTCGCAGACATATGGTCCCTTCTCTTTGTGTTTAGTTAAGTGTGGGAGGACTCGCTGCTATAACTCCTGTAGCTTTTAAGCTATTGTTATTGCTGATATGGCCCTGCAAACAGACGTGGCAATTTTACAAGCGGGCCCTGTCCCTAACAAAGGCAATTAGGATGTTATTCTATAGTAGCTGGGGGGAGAGAGATTTGCAGTGTCTGGAAGGAGCAGTCTGGAAAGGGCATAATCTAATGCAGCAGATGAAGACAAAGGCATTTTTAAGGCAGGAAGTGGTGAAAACAAGGGCATGAGCTGAAGCGCTTGCGGGGCAGATGCGCAGGCGGGAGCGGGCTGTGGGAGCCCAGCAGTTAACCAGGGCGCGAGGCAGGAATAACCAGGAGAGCAGACGAGACTCCCTGGTCTTGGCGGTGTGGAGAAGTGTGGCAGGCGAAGGCCGAGAAGAGCAGGGTGCTCTGTGCTTGGATGGGAGATGATTGTGCTGGGTGGCAAGGGCGAAGGTTGCCGCATGCCAAAACCCCACGGTTTGGTAACCACTGGATCCTGCAAAGGAGTGAGTGAAGGAGGAGACGGAGGTGACAAATGGGGCAGGAGTGGCACAGGCCTGTGGACTGTGAAGTGATCTTGAAGCTGTGGAGCTGGTGCAGGAGAGACCGGGGGACGGAGGAGAGGGTGGGCAGGGACATCACTGCCCTGCGGTGCAGTGTGCTTTACCAAGGGCCAGTCAGGAGGCTGTTTCTAGCCACAGGGCTTGAACTGCATTTTGGGCTGCTCGCTCCTTCCTTGCTTGGCTTTTCCAGCCTCTGAGCTGCCTCTCTGTTTGTTTGCTTGCGATGATTTCAGTTGTTCTCTATTTTAGCTTGTGACCCCGAGTGCCTGGGCTGGGGCAGGCAGGCACCGTTTTAAAGCCGCCACTTGGCGGCAACAACTGTTCAAGTCGCAGAGCAGCACCCATCTAACCCCTCTTTTCACACACTCGGAGCTTCCCAAACATTAACCTTTGGATTAAAATTTTCCATGCTTGGTCTCTCCCCAGATGTGATGTCTGAGCTTTGGTTTGGGTTCATGTTTTTCGTGTTTGCTGGGTTTGTGTTATGGGAGAATGAAAGAAATACTTTTCCCATTAAAAAAAAAAATCACAGCCTCCCTTTTTTTTTTTTTTTTTTAATTCGGGGATGCACCAAAAATGGCTGAAATTTGAAACTTGAAGCTGAAAATAATTAGTTTGGCTGCAACGCACTCCTGTGCCTATGCCAGCCCCATAGCGCAGGCTCGCAGGGAAGTATCCCCGCTCCAGGTGTGCTGTGCCGTGGGCAGCGCTGGTGCAGCGCACACAGCCGCTTCCAGGTACGCGCAGGCTCTGCCGGCAGAGCCAGGAGAGCCTTCATGTGACTCAGACTGAGTAACTCCAGATTTGGAGGAGGGTGGCTGTTTTTTGGTTTTTAGGAAAAAAAAAAAAAAAGTTGTTTTTCAGGCTCCACATGTAGGATCATGAAGCGCCAGGGAAGCACGGGCTCCCGAGCTGCAGTGAGTCAGGCGCAGCACTCGGTGCCCTGTTTTCAATCCTCTGCTCTGTGTATAATGTCATTGTCAGGAGATTGCGCACCGTAGGCCTGGGTGTACAGCGACCCCGTGGTGGGAGCACCGCGGCCCAGTCCTGACTGACGGGCCTCCGTGCGGTGCGGTTGTTGCTCCCGTATTTTCTTCTGCAGGAAGAACAGAGGCATTGCCTTGTTCCATGTGTCAGTGGCTGGTGGCTGCACCTTTTATTGTCCCGGAGCCAAACGCTCTGGTCCTGCTGTTCACACCTTCTTGTGAACTTAAGGGCCACCTCGAACACACTCAGATGCTTTGCATTTCCCTAGGTTGTTTTTTTTTTTTTTCTTGTCTGGCTGCAGCACCCCTCCTCTCCGCTCCAAGTCTGTGCACTGCTCATCGGGTGGGGACCTGCTCTGTTCACACCAGTGCTCGTAATGTCTGGCCTGCAGCTCTGCCAAAGGCCGAAATTGGCTCTCCGTACATGGCTGGATTGCAAGGACAGTGCTGGATGGAGGGTGGAGTGAGCGAATACCCCTCTCTTCCTACTGTGCTTTCAGGAAATGTCTCTAATGCAGCTGTAAGTGTGAATGAAGTCAAAAGAATGGATCGGTGCCCCCGCTCCAGCCCACCCCGCTCGTCCGGGCCCATCCAGAGTCCCCACCCTATTGTTCTGGTTCAGCTCCTCCGTTTCGGGGCAGGGGCCCTGCTCGGCGCTCGGCGTCCCGGTCCCGGGAGGAGGAGCTCTGCAGAAAACAAAGACGCAGCAAATAGTTTTTCTCTCGCAGACGAGCTGCCGGTTCCAATTCCTCGTTCCCTTTCCTAGGTGTGTTTGCAGCTCTCAGCCCGGCTGGAAGCGAGCGACTCTGAGATACGGGCCATTAATCATGTGCCAAAAGAGCTGAGTATTCGGTATAAGTAGCAGAGCAGTGTTTGCTGCTTCCTTAGAGGCAGAGCAGAATCCACACGGGCTCGACTGCTGATCTGGTTCATAAAGTTACCTCGCTGGTAAGCTAGTGAACCGTGTCTTGCTTGGAGCAGCCCCTCCTCAAAGACGACATGGGCTTTCAGGCACACAACTCCTTCTAACGTCATTGGGAGTCCCCTAAGTGGCAGCATTTCGCTGTAAAGCAAAATACAGCGTTTGTCCCTCCCCGAAGTGGCTGCTGGAAGTGGTGTGAGAGCTGCTTCCCGCCCTGCCCCGAGCCGCTGGGAACGCGCTGCCCGTGCGGTTCCTGCGGTGGGTGGAAATGCCAGTATTGCTAATATCTCTGGGGCTGTGGTGTCGCAGCCGACCAAGCTGTGGTGGCATTTTTCTGATGTTATTACATTGCCTTCCGTATCCCCACCCTCTTTTCAAGGGAATTCAGTCGCAGCCCAGCTGACGGTCGGAGGAGTTCCTCCCCGCACGCGGCAGTGTGCCCAGCAGCGCCAGCCCACCAGCACGGGCACTGCCCGGCCCTGCTAGCTGGCCCTCCGCGTGGTCTTTGCCTGCTTGTCATTTCGAAGAAAATGCTTCAGTTGCTTCCGCTGCTTCTCCTTTAGGGCGGTCCAAGTGCCCCAGACCTCCCCAGCAGTGTCTGGGTGCCAGCGAAGCGTGCGGAGCAGTGGTGGGCAGCTTGGAGTTGACGTTGTTCAGTCTGGTTGGGGGAGCGGAGGTTTCACATCTCATTGCTCTGACTCAGGTATCTGCCTCCTCTGATGTGGGCAGCCGTCGGCGAAGCTTTTGCCCTGTTCCTGCTGTTGCTGCGTCGCTCCCTGGGGATGGTGGGATTTGCAGCCAGCCTGGGAGAGCTCCCCGAGTGCTGCCATGCTGTAGTGACAGGGCAGGGGCTCGAGTCCCCTCGCTAAAAGCAGCATTACAGGAGCGCTATCTACCACACCGCTACGCGTTCAGCAGTTCCACTAAAATCAGTGGGGCAAGCGTCCAATTTGTGTCCTAGACTAAAAAGTCTGAAGGAAATGAAACACACGCAACCTGATAGAATAACACGGAGCCCGACTCAAGTTGGCATGTACATGTTAACTCCGGTTCCAGGCTGCCCCTCCCCATAACTCACCCCATGCCTGGGGGTCAGCTCAGAGACCCTCAGATCTGCATTTCCTCTCCCTGCGCTCCGAAATGGCACGGCCAAATTCCCTTGGCATGGGGGGCTTAGGAGAGACCTTTTACGGTATTTATTTGATTGTGTTTTTCTGACTGAACGACCTTCTCTGAATTCAGTACCATTCAGCCACTGAGACTAACCACTATAACCAGTTTCCCTAGAGCCGGATCCCAGTTCAGCAGGTCTGGATTGTGACCCTCTGAGAAATGCTTGCATTTGAGGAAGTGAAAACACAGGCAGGGTGGCTGCAAACAGCAGCCAGGTGGGAACTGTGCTGCTTTAGGGGGTTTTAGCGGTTTTCATTGAACAGTCTCCTGTAGACTCAGAAATCCCAAGTTTCCTAAAAGAAAAGGCGAAAATTCCAAAGACTTTCATCCCAGTTCAAATATCAACCAGGGCAAGGAACTGGGGAAGTTACAGTGGGATCTCAGATGACATTCTCTGAAAAGCAAACTTAATAGAGTGCAAGTATGAAATGGCTCAGACAAGCAGTGGCTGTGCCCTCTGCGTGGGCTTGGCCAGCGTCTGCACCTCTTCCTCGTCTGCGCAGATTAACGAAGGCCAGCGAGAGTGAATCACAGGGTCTGCCCCAGGAGCCCCTCCACTTTCGAAGCCTTTGGCACCTCTGCGAGATATTTAAATGACAGACAGACATATAGGGATCTGTAAATACTCATTTGGTGCCAACTAAACCACAGAGAAGATACAGCATTTGTGGTCCAAGGAAGTTTAAATATTTGTGGTCAAACTTAAAATTCGACATAAAACTCTCATCTGTGATGGAAGGCGTCCAGGAACTGCATGGAGAACGTATAAGCTGTGTAAACTCACAGAAACGGCTTCCAGATCGGCTCTGCCAGGACGAGGCAGAATGTTCTAGCTCTTACCTCTTCTCTCCCTGCCGCTGCTGAGGTCGGAAGTCACATTTGCAAGAGGATGCAGTGGCCTGTGTCCGTCTCCACGGGTAGAAGTCCACCATGTTCTCGATGTAGTGGGCTAACGTGGTGGTTTCTGTGCCGCCTGTAGCAGAAGGCCTCCACATATGTCATGCTGGAGAGGCGAAAGGTGGGCAGTGCAGATGGGCAGGTGGATGCTCTAAGGGTGAGGTCTGTTTTGCACTTATTTTTACCATTCTTACATGAGAGACCCTCAGTCCTGCTCCCTGTTGCTGAGCTCTGTGTTTAGGCTTTCCTTGCATCTCCCAGCTCCCCCTCTTCTTGGCCCTCTGCTACCTCAGACGTTGGTGTCTTGTCCAGTGGGACATGAATCTTTGAGTTACTCTGTGGGTCAAATCACGGAGCAGTTGTCTACATGGGGAAATCCTTGTGAAAGAACTAGTGTTATCAGCTGAGAGTGAAATGTCTGTTGTGCCCGGGGCCATTGCATGATGCCGTTATCTGCTCAAGGAGCACCTGGGTCAAGCGTAGATGTAGGATCCGGAGGGGCTGAGCTGAGCCTCCCCGCAGCGCTGCAACGTGTTGGCACGGCGTGCTGGGGACAGATGAGCTGCTCAGCAGGAACTGGTCGCGTTCGCTGTTCAGGGCTTCCTCCCTCGTAAACTCCCCGCGAGGCCAGCTCCCTCCAGCCACTGCTTAGGAAGTGCTTTCTGAACCTGGGCGATGTCCACAGCTCCCCTCACGCAGCCCGTGCAGGACCTGGGCAGCGGGGGGCCGCAGCACCCCTTCCCAGCGCAGAGATCAGCCTCTCTTACCACCCCACAAATGCCTTTACTCAAGTATTTGACTGGACAGATAAAAGTACTGTTTTCCCCACAGCGCAAGCAGCTTGGAGTTGGCTCTTGCCTTTTTTCATGTACCCTGGAAAAGGGCTCTTACTGTTGCAAGAGCACAYAGAGATTTGCAATCTGGAGGTTGGTTTGAACATTCGTCTGCTGCATTTCCCAAATTCCAAGAGAGCCGGATTCTAGTTCTGGCAAGAGAGCAGCTTTTCTGGTCACCAGCGGAGCGTGGCCCCCCGAGCAGTTGTGATCCTGAGACGCTGTGGGGATGGACTGGCCTTGTCACCAACGCCGGCGTCTCCTGGAGCTGTGGCCTCAGAGGAAGGGCAGCGTGTGTCTGTTGGGAGCGGAGCAGTCCCCTTTCCCTTACTAAGCAGTCCTCCCTTCCTCCACCGAAGAGCCTGCTAACCGCTTTCTTATCTTTCTTAACTCTGCAAAACAATCTCTGGCAAGGCAGGCATCCTCCGAAATGGCAGAGGAAATAAATTCCCCCAGTCCCTGAAAAGGAAAAGATTGGAGACTCCTGCAGCAGGGAGAGCAGTCCATGCCCTGGGAAAGCTGAAGCTAGTGCCATACTGACTTCAGTGAGGATACAGACCTTGCCTTCCTCCTTCCCTAGCCTGGGACGCTGGGTTGGGGGCAAATTTTCAGGGACTTGTCTTCCCTGGTTAGCATTGCCAGTGGGATCTGCAAGGGAGGAACAGAACAGGCTCCCTCTGCCTTGTCTTGGCATTATCCTATTGCTTGGATTTTTCTCTCTTTTCCCCTGGGAAGTTCAGGGATGTGCTGGGAGCTGGGGAGGAGCCGGGGGGGGACACTGAGATGACTATAATAGAGAGTCCCTGGCTGTGACTTGCAGTTTCTCCCAGAGTTGTGTGCCTCTGTCACAGGCCTGGTGGAAAGCCACAGTTTTTTAGCCCCTTGTTCTCCTAACTAGCAATTGAAACGCATGGTCCTGTGCTCAAGACTTCACCTTAGAGAGCAGAAAAGCCCCAGATATTTCACAATTGTGGGAATCAGTTTTCCCAGCACCGAGTGGCCTCTGCGGTGGAATGCAGTGGAAGCTCTGTACTGGGGCACTTGGCCGCGGGTTGCAGGGAGTGGAAGTGAGTGCTTTCTCCGATGGAAATTCCTGCAGGGTTTTATTGGAGGCAACATTTTGCAATGTGGGGAAGCCTGTAGCTCTTGCTGTGCTGCTAGAGCCGTTGGCAGTGTTGCATGAAGACACAATGAGAACTCAGCCAGGAGCTGCGCACACAAATCAGATGAAACATCTCCATCACTCTGTGGAGATCTCCTGTACTCCGTCATCTTCCCTAGGACTTTTCACCTAGGCCAAAGTCATGCTTTCTTCTCACCTTGCTGTTGCCCAGTAGGAATGGGCTGCCAGGGGTAAAATTAAATAAAGCTACCACCTGCCTCCCAGCTACCAGCTGTCAGATGCAGCATGGAGCCAATCGCTACCTCTTGTGAACGCTGCTGCTCACTGGAGAGGAGTTGGAGAGAGGAACTGACAAAAAGATTCTTCAGCACACTTAACAGGTGAATAAAACATCAGGACAAGACTTTCCAAATGTCAGTGAAAGCCAAAAGCTTGGTTTGGAAACCATTGGAAACTTTCCTCTCTGGAGCTGTGTAGTTCCTCACACTTCAGAAGAGCAGTCCTGAGCTGGCAAGTGCACCCAGATCTCTGGGTCCTCCTGGGCACAGAAGCATGAGAGGAACCTGGAGGACCGCTTTCAATCCAGAGTCACTGTTTCTGATGACTTCAGCACTGACTTTTCCAGCAGGAATTGCTGTAGTCACGCAGGTTCCTGCAGTACTCTTGAATGCATTTAGGGGTAGACAAGCAGCTTTCCTGTCCCCTGGTAAGCTGTGACCAAGGAAGGGAGGATTTGAGAGGAGCTGGCCATGTTGAGGATCTGGAGGAGCTGTGAGATGTTCTGTAGGGCAGTGCCAGGCTGTGCTATGACACAAAGTATTTGCGGGATGTAGACTGGGACCAGTGGCAGTGTAGGTTTTCCATGCGGAATTTAAGTTTCTTCTGGCCTAGATCAGTAAAAATTCAATCTGTATTCCTGCCCCACAGCCACTAGGTGCCAGTCAGGGCGAGAGAACTGGCCCCTGGCAGGCAGGCAGCTCTGGGGAGGGTTGTTAGCTTGGCACATCTGTGCAGAGATGCCCACTTCTGGGGAGGGGTTGTCGAGAGCAGACCCTAATCCCCAGAAGTGCTAGCAGCTTCCTCCACGTCGCTGATGTGTCTCACCTTTGTGTCCTACGGCTGTCAACAGCAACAAGTACCAGTGCCTTGAGAGCAGTTTGATGACCTGCAAGGTAAGAGTATGTGTAGGCCACCCGGGGCTTCCACAGAATGTATCTGACCTCTGATACTAAAAACTGGATACCTTGACTAGGATCTGCCATATCCCCAGCTTTGCACCTTTACCTCATCTGTGCTTCTCCTCTGCATCAGTGTGTGGGACAAGCAAGGCTGATTTTATCCTGGCAGACCGTGGTGGTGGTAGACAGTTGGACCCCGTTCCATCCTGTCTTCCAGTTTTAAAGGCCAGTCAAAGCCGTATCTGAGCTACGTATCTGGGGTTGGAAAGATGGAAGCATTTGGCAGGCTGTGAGCACATCTGCTCCGTTGACTCGGCTGAATCCATGGAGAGTGCAGCTGCTGGAGCCATGCCTCTCTGCAAGGCTCAGTACACCAGGAGAGATGTTTGGCCAAGACATTGCCTATGCTTTCTCTTTGAGGAGCTCCTATTTTTCAAAGAAATTGCTTCTCCAGCAATGGTAACAGGGAAGAGCAATTGGAACGGTGCTTCTGAGCTTCTCTGTCGTCCCTGGACGTTTTCTTGCGCACCTCACTCTGCTATGATGGAGCATCGGATATGGATGTGGTGCAGCCTTTCCCAATTTGTGTAGCCAGCTCCGGTCTCTGGTTCCTGCCTGGGCCTTCCCGTGCTGGCTCTGTGTCCCGCACAGTTCAGCACTGAGCTTTGTCAGAACCAGAGGTGCCCTGTGTGGGGCCTTGTGGCAGCTGCAGTTGCTGTCTCGGGTCGTGCCCAGAGGTGCACACATGGGAGAGCCTCTTCCACCGGGGCTGCTTGTGGGGTTAGTTGAGATAAGAAGTTTGCTAGTGTCAGCGCCCAGCTGCAGAAACCAGTGTTGAAATCCAGGTGTGAGTGTGTTGCTGCCCAGCCGTGACAGAGGCTTTAGCTGTGCCCGGGTGGCCAAACCACTCCAAACTGAATTTGGGGCCAGGGCAATGGACTCCCCTGGCCTCATCCTGGCCAGGGACCAAGCCCAGAGAAGCTGGGCCATTTTAGGTCCAGGGTTAAACCCAAATGCACTTTTGCGTGAGTTTGTGGGATTGAAACCCTGAAGGGATGACACCAAACCAGGCTCTTTCCTTTGCTCTCCTCCTACAGCTTGCTCTGCTCCCCTCTGCTCCTCCGAGCCGGCTCCCTAGGGACGGAGAAGGGGGTGCAGGGCATTTGGAGGCATTTAGCCGTGGCCTCAGTAAATCTTTTAATAGGATCAGTGCAAATGTTACAGCTGGGCCATGTAGACAGTTCGTGGTTTAAATCGTTTGGGGCTAACTTGGTTTAAGCATAAATCAGCTACTTCACTCCAACCAAGCCCTGTTTAAACTGATGTGGCAAAAACAGTGTTATCTCCATGCTGGATCAGGCTTTAGCTTGGCTCTGACTCCAGGTCCTGTCCCTTTCCCATCTCCGACTCTGGGATGGGATCTCTCCGTGCTATGACTCAAGCTTCTCCTCTCCTTTTCCCCTTCTGAATCCAGCTGTCGGGATGTGCTCGTGTCTCCCCCTCGCACACAGGAATGCTGCGCCGAGAGTGGCAGCCCATCCTCCGAGTAAACCCTTCTGCAAAGCCGCCTGCCTGCTATTTGCTGGGGGGGGGAGGCTAAGGCTTCGCGGGGAGAAGCTGCTGGGATCCCTCCCCGCGCCGCCGAAGGCAGCGGGCCTTGCCGGAGGTTGCTGCATTGCTGGCAGCAGGCGCTGGGTGGGGGCCGCCCGCTCCGGACCGAGTCCCTCGTCGGAGGTGGCCGGTCCCCGCCGCCGAGCGCGGTGCCGTGGCCAGCTGGCTGGGCCGCCGGAGGCTCTTTGAAGCGTGTGGCCTAGCTGAAGGAGCCTGCATTCCTGCCTCCCAGTTATTTGCTCTTTAGGGCACTGCGTAAAATTAGCAAGTTGTAAAAGTTGACTGAAGGCGGCGGTGGGTGTGACAGCGATTTGCTTTGCTGCGGGAAAGCCGTGCGCCGAGCAGCGCAGCCGGCAGTGCCAAGGGGGCAGGCTGCCCCGTTGCCAGCACGGCCGGCCGGAGGGGCTGCCCCGTGGCTCTGCGTGCACGGCCCCGAGCGAGGCCACGGCTGCTTGCCGGCGGTCGCTCCATGAGTGCCAGCTGCAGGTGCCCCCAGACCCAGAGCAAGTCCCTTCCCTCCCCTTAAATCTCCTGGAAGACACATGCCGTCTTCAGGGCTGCGGCTGCTTGCGACCAGGGCTGGCCGGCCCCTGCGTAGGGCTTCAGCACCGGCTCATCTTGTTAAATAGCAGCACGCAGCGTTCGTGGAAGCTTTTGCCTTTGCTTTATCTCAAAAGGTCTGTGGGGAAAAACAAGGCAAAGGCCATGGAGGGCACCAGCCCCGGAGCTGGGGTTAGACCTCAGGACCCTCCCGGGGACTCTGATCTCGGCCTTTCCGAGGTTTGTAGCAGGCAACACGGGGGGGGGGGGGGGGGTGTCCCGATAGCGTTCAAGCTGCAAAGTGGCTTTGAAACTACAACAGCTGGTACAGTTAATGCGCAGCCCACTGGGTCTTTACAGGCAGTTAGTGTGTGTTAATGTGTGTCCTGCTGTGTCGTAGTCAATGATTAGTATGTTAATGTATGACCTATGAATTAGCAGCCGGCGTGCTAATGCGCCTCTTCAGCGTGCCCTCGCCTGCCGCCAGCCCGGCTGTGGGTGSCTGGCGCGCGGGGTTGGTGGTTAGCGTGTCTGATCTAGCGTGAGATTAGAAACCTCTCTTCTCCGGGCCCAGCCGAAGCCGCCGCCGTCGCCGCCCCGCGCGCGGTCCCAGGGCGCGTGCCGCCGGGAGGCACCGTGGCGGCGAGGGCCTCCGCGATGCCTCGCTCACTCCCAGCCCTGGGGAACTGAGCCCGGGTCACGTACGAGGGCACCAGACCACTTCAGCAATTCTCAGTTTCAGTTTTCCTTTGCGAGCGGCCGTGTGCGTGTCAGGCCTATTTTCACACCGAGCGGCTGCTCGAAGCCTGGCTTTCGGTTCCTGCTGTCTGACGGCGCGGCCGGGGGGAGGGCATGCGGGGCGGCGCGCTCCCCCCCTCGCCCGGGCCTCCGCTGCCCCGTCGCCCAACGCATCGCCGCCGTTTCCTTTGGTACGCGGCCTTTCTTTCCGGAGGATCGGATGCGGCTCCCAGAGCCCCGGCGGCGCTGCCGCGTTGCTGCCTGCTGCGGCATCCACGGGCCGGGAGAGCGGTGCGAGGCCGAGGGCGGCCCCGCGGCCCCGGGCATCCCGGCGCTGCTGCGGGCACTCGCGTTTCCATTCCGAAACAGGAAGTTTCTGACAAAGCAGGTTGCTGCGTGTCACGCGAGGCCCCGCTCCGCCGTTCTAGTGACCTGGGTGCCAGTCACAGGTCACTTGTTTCCCAGCGTCTCGGCGGCGGGGCTCCCCCGGGCCAGGGCCGGGCTGACTCCAGGAGCCGCCGGCTGGCGAGAGCCCGCCGCTCTGGCACGTCCTCCGGGAGCCGGGCTCCGTCCTGGGGCTGCACGTGACRGGGATGCACAGAGCATTTGCTCTTTCCCTGTTTTTCATTCATGTGGCCTGGAAAAATGTGTTCATGAGAAGTTACTGTGGCATTATGTCATGGGCCTTCGGCTGGGCTCTTTTCTTCCCAGCAGATGAGCTGAAGGCAGCACCGGGCTGCGCTGGCTTGGCAGGGACTCTGTTGTTTCCTAACTGTTTCTTTTTCAGGGGAGAAAGGAGTGAACCTTCCTGTCCTTATCCTCAGCCCAGCCGGGGGAAAGGAGCTCTTCTGCAATACGCCTGATCAGTCCCAATCCAGGAGTCTCTGACAGTCGAGATTTAAGCCTTTGCTGTGCAGACATCGCTGCACCGCAGCTGTGTCAGCACGCAGCCCTTCATGCRTAGATGCTACAGGAAAACACCGTGGATCCTAAACTAGATGCAGTTGCACTGAATGCTAGAGGTGCCCTGAGAAATCCCTCAGGAATGGTGTCAGGAAGGAGTGCCGATCTCTTCCCGCCTAGCCGGCCAGCACACAGGTCCCTGTCCCCTTCCCCTGCTGCTGCTGCTGTTCGCTGTGTGCTCGYGTCCCACTGCACGTGATTTCTCGCCTAGCTGCTCTCCCTCCTACAGCCCGGGTTCGAGCCCCCGTGCTGACCCACGCACATCCCTGCAGCTGCGCTCGCGGTGGAACGGGGCCTGCCCGGGCACCTCGCTCCCCCAGCAGCCTGGGCACGAGGGAGCGGCAGATATTCGGGTGGAAAATCCCTGTGCTGAAGTCACACCGCCCGAGGCAGGCAGGGTTCCCGCAAGCCGGGCTCCGCGGCGTTAGCCAGCCTGGCTTTAAGTGAACCAGGCGGCGAGGTTTCCACTGCTTCCCCCGAGGCCTCTGCAGCCTGACCGCTCGCATGCGGGATGTTCCCTGCGGCAGTCATTCCCGCTCCACTCTCCTGCTTCCTCCTGGCTTTCCCCTTCACCACATCGTTCCTAGAGGAGAGCCAGGAGGATGGAAACGTTCCCTCTGTGACACTGGCTGGGGCTGCTCCCGCCTGGACGGCCCACGCAGCCGCGGGCCCTCCCGGGAAAGAGGGTTCCCGGCAGCCCGACCCGCTCCCCGGGCTTTGCCGGCTGCCGAGCCCTCGTCGCCCTTGCCTTTGCTCTTTGCCCAGCTCCTTCCCATACGGCGCCTTTCTGGGAGCGCGACTGGAGGTCGGGGGTCCCTCGCTCCCTGCAACACTGGCTTATCGGAATTGCCCGGCTCGCGCCGCCTCTCGCCAGCAGTGCCGGCCTCCCAGGGGGAGGAAGGGGCTGGTTTTTCCTTCCCCTCGGTGTGGTGGCGCAGTCGCCGGGCTCCGAGAGGGACTGCCGCGAGCGGAGGCGAATCCGGCTCCTCTTATGTAAGGGTGCCTCGTGCAGGCAGTAGCTGGGGTGGGAGGTTGGAGGTCACGGGGGGGTCAGGTTTTCGACACGCACTGCAGAGACACGGCAGTTAAAATTAGCCCGCGGAGAGGAAACTGGCAGCGCTGTGGAAGAGCAGAAGTTTCCTCTCACGGCAGCCTGGTGCAGCGGAGCCGCGCCGCGGGCCGCTGCCAGCCCT
>NW_020451304.1:1719305-1739813 GCF_003343035.1 Apteryx rowi
GGCCGGGCCCGCGGCGGCAGCGGAGCACGGCGGGAGAAGAGGCGGCATCTCCTGCCTGGCGTCCTGCATGTCGAGGCTCTTGGTTGAGTCTCGGTGCAAGTCTGGCCGCGACCCTGCTGACGTTCCCCTTTTCGGGCAGGGAGGCTCCGAGGCTGCTCCCCTCTGCGTGAGCGCAGCGAAACCGGAGCGGTTGGAGGAACTCGGGCAGCGGTGCGAACATGAACTTTGTCCCCATACTTTTTAGCACGTTTAGCCCCCGTTTGCTGACTTTCTCCCGATAAAAGCTCCTCCTTTTCGTGGGTGACACCCATCAACAGGAGGCATCAGAGGAGGAAGGTACAGGGGACCGGCAGGGAGGCCCAGGTGGAGGCCGGCACAGCGCAGGACGTGGCTGCCTGGACACCAGGCTCCCATGCTCTGGAAACTTCATCTGAGAGCCTCATAAATTGGATAATTACCCGAGTTATTGCGTTGCCTTCTGGCCGGATCAGTCCCAGCCTTCTTGGCTCCCCAGTTGGTTCGTGAGACCGGCCCGCAGGACGGGACGGGCTGGAGGTGGTGCTCGGCTTTTGCAAAATGCCCCCAGCTGCCGGCTCTGCGCTGCCGTATCCCTCCCCAGCAGCCGTCCGCCCGACCCCTCCTGCTTTCCCAAGGGGATTCTGATGATTTAGCTGAAACGAAACACTAAGACCGGCCGCATCATTTGCCTCATGCTTTAGCAGAACTTCCCCCTCTCAGTGGGGCTGGGAAGGGGGCTGGCTGACCCCAGCAGCTGTGTGGCTCTGGGGACATGGTGAGGGCAGGCCAGGACCTGCTCTGTGAAAGCTGCAGCGATCGGCGCTGGGTATGGCTGGCCCTGTGCTCGCCTGCCTCCTTTTCCCTAGGGACGCCGGGCTACGAGGCACGGGCCGATCCCTCCCATCCCTGTTTAAAAGCAGAGGGGAACCCCCAGCCCGCACATCCCTGCAGTGTGCTGGGTGCTGGGCCGGGCTGTCTGCGCGCTGCTGGGCCCTACAGCCCCGCACTTTTCCCTCTGGCCATTGCCTGTCCGCCTCCCCTTTGCACTGACTTTGTTTTCCTTTCCCTCTCCTCAACCCCCTCGTCCTCACCCTGTAGGTTATTGCAGCCGACTGCAAGAGGGTCACAGTTCTGAAGTATTTCCTGGAAGCCCTTTGTGGACAAGAAGAGCCTTTGCTGGCATTCAAGGGTGGAAAATATGTGTCAGTGGCACCCGTCCCAGACGCCATGGGAAAGGAAATGGGAAGCCAAGAGGGAAAACAACTGGAAGATCAGGTACCGTGCGGGAAGAGCGCGCCTCGGTGAAGGAAGAATCACCCCTGTGGGGCCCAGCCTCTGCCTGCCCTGCAGCTCCCGCTATTTATAGCCGGTGTAGCTGCGTGTGCATTTTATGGGGGGGAGGAGGGGGGTAAATGGTGTACAGCCCTTGTCTCCTGAGTGTACTTTGCTCGTGCCCTTTCCTGCCAGTCCAACCCATGCGCCTCTATCTTGCGCGCTGCTATGAGTTCCAGATGCTGCTTTTTAATACTCGAAGGGGGGAGCGAGCTTTAATAACGTGCAGCGTTGCAGCCCTGGGAGAGGAGGTGGGCGAGGGGGTGTCAGGGTTCAGCCTCAGGATCAAGTTTATAGCCGTGGAGCTAGCTGCGGCAGAGGCCTGAGCTCCAGCCTCCAGCACACGTACAGGAAGAGCTGACATTGGCGCCCCGTCCCTCCCCTGCCTCTCACATCCTGATGTGATTAAGGAATTCAACTCTTGTTTTTCTGCCCTTGCTTGTTCCTGTAGGCCTTGCTTCACTCCAGGCTCCGTGTGTGTGTTTAAGGGCCCTGCCAACCGCTCTGCAGGTTGACTCTTTTCTTGTGTTTAATCTTGCAGTTTGAAAGGCCAGGGAAACAGTAGAGAAGGGCAGAGGCATTTGGAGCAGGGAGCTGGGTGGCCCGGCTCTGCCCAGGCTTGCTCCAGGCACCCCCCTCCCGGATGCGCGGAGGCGGGCGAGGGGATCATCCCATGCTGGCCACGGTGCCTCGCCTCTCCCGGTGCTGGGTGGCCCGCGGTGTGTGTCCCCATGTGCCCCAAAACTGCTGACACTGGAAGAGTCCAGTAGCAAGAAGGTGCTTGGCACCCTCCTCACCACTCAGAGCCCTGGCAGATGGCTCCAGGGACAAATTTTAGGTGTTTTTTGTGTAGGGGCTCAAAGCAAAACTCCAAGCAGCAAGAGACATCTCTGTAAGGTAGGAAGACCTGGATCCCCTGTCCTCTTTTGGAGGCTGTGCAGAAAGTTTTCAGGCTGACCCTGCTGAAAGCGTGTGGTGTCGCGGGATCTTTGGGTTCCACCAGTGTCACAGACAGGGACAATCCTTCTCTCGAGCACTTGTTGGGTTGGGCCCTCCTGTTCGTGTTGTGAATGAACGCGAGGTGGAGGCCAGCTCCCCCCTGCCCAGTCCCTGCAGCCGCTGCTTAGCTGTGGGAACCTCTCTGTGAGCTCATTGCGTAACCCTGGAGCTTCCTCATTGGGGTCCGAGCACAAGAGAGCTTCCGACTTGCCAGCGTGACCACCCTGGAGCCTTGGCAAGCGTTTCTCAACTCAAAACACCGCAGCAGATCTGCATCTGACGTGCACTCCTCGCTGAGGCCCATGTGCATCTCTGTCCCCCTCACAGCATCCCCCCTGCTGTCCTGGGAGAAGGAAGTGAGCTTGAGGGCTCCATCTTCCTCCTTCCCATGGCTAGCAAGTCACAAGGAGAGAAGAGTTGTTGGGTTCTGCGGCCAGGCGTGTGTGTGGGTCTGAGGGAAATGATTGAGTATACAGCCGTGGAGTGCTGGGATTGTTTAAATTAAGCCTGCAGTCTCCCTGCCCAAGTCCCTCGGGCACTGCTGGTCCAGCTAACGTACTACTGCAGCCTGAGCTGGGTAGGGAGTGCAGGAGTGCTCTCCTGTTCCTTCCCAGGGCTGGCCTTGTGCAGCATCCTTCCGCTGCAGCCCTCTTTGGGCTCAAAGCAGGTCTTTCTGGTGGGGTCCTCCTGGGAACTCTTTCCAGCTCCATGCTTTTTTGCGGGGAAGGGAAATTGTTACTGGCAGGGGTTGGGAAGGCCCATGATCGCTGCAATGGGAAACAGGGGGGTTTGGTTGGGCCAAGGGGACTGTCTGGGTCAGCAGAAGATCTGGGTTCATGGGCAGCACATGTTTGTGGCCGGCTGCTGTCAGGCCACACATCAAGGAACAGGGACTTCTGGAATCCCAGGCAGGCTGGGACCCCTTAGGGAGAGCAGTGAAGCTGGGAGGGATCTGGGTTGTGGTAGATCCCCAGCTGGACACCGGCCATCACCTCCCGCCCGCCCATGTCCTGGGGATTTGGACACTTAGGGGCAGGCCAGCGCTGAATTCACCTGGTGCAGGAGCAGCATGGTCTGTTCTGGGGTCTCCAGCTGAGGCAGTGCAGGCAAAATGCGAAGGGACTGGAGACCTCCCAGTGGGGAGAGCCAAGGGAAGGTCACTGCATGCAGTTTATCTAGGAGGGGGTGAAGATGTAACATGGTCCAGAAGCACCTGTGCAGTTAGGAGGTTGGAGAAACAGGACCCTTAAGTTTAGCAAATACAAGGTTCCTGACCAGAAGCAGCACGACAAAGGCAAGCTAGAAGTAGGATGCAAATATTAACAGAGGAAGTAATTAGCTGTTGAAATGACTGACCTCGAGACGTAGCGGATTCTCCATCATGTGGGATTTTTAAATCAAGATTGAGTGTCTCTTTCTAAAACATCTGTTCCAGCTCAGCTTGAAGTTTTGGGGTGTGTGCAGGAGTCTCTCTGGCCTATTCTGAGATCAAAACGGAGAACTGGAATTGGCTCTTTGCTCTCCTGAGTTCATGGATCTGAGCTTCCTGTCAAGATGATCAGCTTGCATGTCTAGCCTCTAATGAGGCAGCGGTATCGCAGCAGCATTGTAAAACCCTGGGTGCAGACAAGTGAAGAGAAACAGCCTTTGCTCCTGGGGATGTACAGTCTAAACAGACAGGCAAAGCAGAGAAACAGGGAAACACCGTGCTCCCCATTTTACAGAACTGAAGCCTATAAAGCATCAGTGACTTGCCCAAGACTGTGGAAAGAGTTTTCCACAGCTAGGAAGAGTTTGGTTTCAGAACAGAGCTCTGAGCAGGGCTGTCCCTCCCCTGCCTGGTCGCTGGCCTCCCTAGCCCATTACCTTGTGTTTCACCTTGTCACTACCTGAATGTTGACTATTTATTTATTTTGCTTGCTTCTTTTGGATGTTTAGAAATAGTCACCCATCAGCAAGTGGGAATGGGCAGCCATGCACAGCAGGGATTTGTCTGCTGGAAGGGGAAGAAGAGCATGAGCAGAGTCCCTGCCATCAGCATCCTTTACAGTTACTTCTCTCTTGTTTTTGTCTTTATGTATTTCCTGGAAGAAGGAAGATGATGTGCTGATTGAGGCATTTGAAGATGATTCTGAGGCTGAAGGCAGCGGTGGAGAGTTTGACATCAAGGAACTCAGAGCCAAGAAGCAAGCACTGGCCAGGAAAGTAGCTGAGCAGCAGCGTCGTCAAGACAAGATTCAGGTAGGATGGGATGTGCAGCTGCAGCGAGTGAGTCCATCAGGCTGTCTGGCTGAGGAGCTACTATACTTTTGTACATGGGCTTGTTGTGTCTCACTCTGTTGGTGGTGCTCAGTGTTTCCTTGCCATGCTTCAGGAATGGTGGCCTCTGGGAATGTCACATAGCACCTTTCACTTCCCAGGGGTAGGTGCCCTAAGCTGCCTCTGTGAAACCCAGCAGCAGACTTAGCTTTAGCTTCAGTGTACAGGGTCAAATGAGTGTTGTTGTACCACCCCCAGAGTGGTACCCTTACCCTGGGGTAAGACCTGTCCTTGCAGGCCCTGAGCTGAATGTGTCGGGGACTCCCAGGGGCCCTCTTGAAGGTGGGCATCCCTTCTCCATGGAGCTGTCAGCACGCCAGGGAGCCCTCAGAGGCGAGTGCCTTTGCTGACGGCTCTAACGTGGCATGGACCCGGCAGCAAACTGTCCCTCTGGCTGGGGCGCAGGCACTGTGGCAGTGAGGCCGGGTGAGAAATCAGCTTTCCTGTGCAGCAGGGCACAGGCAGACAGGGAGAGGGTGGGACGTGAACGGCAGAGTTCACGTGGGAGCCAGAGGCAGGAAAAATAGTCTGTGAACTGCTCTTGCAGTCGTAGCGCTGCCTGCGGAGTGTGTTCTACTGTTGCCATCACTATGGGGGGAAAAAAAGGGATACAGGTGATCCTGCCCTGGCCCCGGCCCGATCTTAGGACGTTTCCTGGTGGGAACTGGTGCAATAAACTGGTCGTGCTGGGAGCGGATGCCTGGCGGTGCACACTGTTGCTTTAAGAGCAGACTCATGCATGGCTGTTGGCTGCCTTGCTTGCTCTCAACCCCTCTTCCTCCAGCCTCGCAGCCCAGATGAGGATTTCTCAGCAGAGGAAAATTCTCCCTGGCTCCCCTCCCCCTCACCTCCGCCCTCTCTAATGCCCAGGGCCCTTCACTTCCATAATTCTTCATTTTCCAGCCTTGAACGTAAGCCAGACACATCTGTCTGGCCATATGCGTGAACTCTACAGTGTGTGCCGAGGTGGTTGTAAAACAGGGCTGCTGAAGGCCCTACTGGGAGAGCGCGCACATGTGTACCCTCCGGCTATTGGCGCTGGGCCCAGAACCACTGCGCTTCACTTTTCCAAACCCACCCCAACCTTTCAGATTTCGCCTTTTCTTTCTTCATTTGAATTTTGAGAAATTCATATCAAGGCAAAGGTATAAATTGTGCCGGGAGGGAGGGGCCGCCCCCGCAAGCAAGTCCATTATTGTTGGCAGGTACCTGGGTCACATTAATACAATAAGGAAGAAAGCAGCAGTGAGCGAGTGAGAGATTGGAGAGATGGGCTGTAAATTAAAGCGGCCTGAAGCCTTCCAGCCTCCCAGGGTTGTTAAGCGGGAGGTGTAAGTAAATTCCCCACTTCCCACTGCCTTGTACAGACACAGCAAACAGGAACTGCACATGTTCAGGGAGGGCAGTGTGTGCAGATCCCAGCGCCGGCGACTAGCCCAGCTGCAGCAGGGCCCCCGGGATCGCCGCTGCCCATTCTGCGGGGAGAGTGGGGGCTGCCTGATGTGTCAGGGGCTTTCTCCCTGGCGTGCTCCTCCCTTCCTCCTGAGCTGTGCTGGGGCCGGGGCTCGCAGGCGGATAGAGGTCAAAATGAGGGTGTGGGCAGCTTCAGGGGCTGCACAGCTGAGAGCTGAGGTGCAGTTGGAGCCTGAACGTACGGGGTGGAGGAGAAGTCCTTGGGGCTTCGGTAAAGTCATCCAGTCCGAAGCTAGCTGGGAACAGCCTGGAGCAGAACATGTGTGCAGGCCCCGCTCCTCTCCCTGCCCTGGTACTGACCACACAGCCGGAGCCAGAGAAGCGGAAGGGCTCAGAGAGAAAGCGCTGCTAGGTCCTGGGGCGGCTGTGTCGGAGCCAGCTCAGCACTGCATCTCCTTGAACTTCCCTATCTTGACCTGTGGCTTTCTGATCTTAAGAGATTTTGTGCTTGGGCACTGTTTCCTGGGACCCGGGGTCATTCTGCCTTCTCTGTTTCATCCCATTTCTCTAGTTCAGTGCTAATCTGTGGAGTTCAAACATCAGTTGCTTTCTGAGTTCCCCCTTCATTACTCTGGGAACAAGCTGCAGCTCCACAAAGTCATCTGTGTCCAGCAGATATGGCTTCTGTCTTACCACAGCTTAGAGCCTCGGCTCTCCCTGTGCGGCCACATGGTTGTGCCTGTGTTGTGATGGGTACTCGGGCCCAGAGAGCCCAGGTGCCTTGGCTGCCTCCCATGGAGACTGTGGTAAAGTGGGCAGTGACCCAGGGTTCAGGGTGTGCCTTCATCTCTTGGCCTTTCATTTTCTTTTTCTGTGTTTTAAGGCTCTCAGCCAAGTTTTCCCTGCTCCCTCTGTTGGCAGGGTTAGACGTGCCCCAGGGGAGCATGATGTGGCCTCACCTGGGCCTTGTGGAGTTGTGCTCCCTCTGCCTGCTTGGGACAGGAGTCCCCGACCTCACTGTGTTCCCGTCTCTTTGCTATTGCAAGCCCCAGCCTGGTGTTTGGCTGGCTCCTGCCCCTTCGACTATCCTGCCGTTCCTGCCTCCAGGTCTTCCCCTGCTCAGAGACTGGTGTTGGGTTGGCTTCCCCCAGCTAAATTCATTTTCTTCTTCCCAGCAGGTTTCCTTGCACTATCTTCCTTTCTTTGCCATGCTCCCTGCCTCTTGCTGCCCAGCTCTTGCTGCTGATGGAGATCATCCACTTGATGCTTGTCCCAATTCGCTGCTGCTCTTCCATCACTTGCCTTTGCTCTGCGTTTGGGACTGGCACCCCAGCCAGGCCCAGAGGGTGGGAACGTGGCTTCTGCTCTGTCTCCTGGCTGCTGTCCCTGTCCCGTCGGCCTCTGCTGCAAGCAAACGGGTCCTGGTCTTCCTTCTGGTAGGCAGAGACTCCCCAGATTCACACAGGGGCTGGCGTTTCGCAGCCTGGGCTCATCTCCCTGCTTGCCTACCTTGTGTCCCCTGGCAGGGGAAGCCCTGCTTGTCCACCGTGTCACAGCTCCCAGCCACAGCAAACGCTGTGGTCACACTTAGGGCAGCCTTGAAGGGGGGTTGTCCTTCATTGCACTCCTTGGGTCACTGCCCTGGCTTGGGTGCACGTAGGGCTGTTGCTCAAACCGACAGGGAAGTTCAGGTCTGGGCAGAGTAAATGGGGGTGGCAGACGGTTTGTTCCTTTCCCCGCAGTCAGCACCGACTGCAAAGATAGCGGGAGAGCTCAGCTCAATTCCTCTGCAGGAGCTTCGACCCCAAAGCCACCACGCCAAGTGGGGGCAGATAGGCTGGAGTGGATTCAGATCTCAGCCGCTTGCTTCCTTCAGCAGCCCTTTGCTGCCTGGCCCCGGGTTTAGGGTTTGCCGCTCTCCCTGGCGGTCCTGCACCGTCTCCTCTGCTGCGTGCACCGCTGCCAACCTGTCCGTGCCCTTATCGCCTACCCAGGCTGACACAGAGCCACATTTCACCCCCTGCCGCAGGCTGGGGACGGCAGCACTGCGTCCGGGTGAGCTGAAAGGCCAGGCATGGGCACGGGTGCTGCCCAAATGTTTGGAAGGGCGAGAGGCAGGTGGACAAGAGGGGGAGGCGGCTCTGGAGCTGCCAGGCTGGCGCAGGGCTGTGTCCCCCGCCAGCGCCCAGTGCTGCCCCTGCCCGCGGCTCCCCCGCCGCTTGGCCAGGCCCTTGGTCCATGCTGTTCAGAGTCCCCTGTCCTTTGTGCCGCTGCTGTGCGCTGGGAGCGGTCGAGTTTCCTGAGCGGTTGAAAACATCCCACCTGAAACATAACAGGCTCTTCCTCTGGATGCTGCTATTGTTTTGCTCAGCATTACAGAAGCAGCTTAACCGGGCGGCCAATGATGACATGTCTTCCCAAAATAGCCGCGCTCCTGTCCCTTCTGAGCCCACGGAACGGCCGCCCCCTTAAGATGCAGCCGCTCCTTTGTGGCGGGAGTGTGAGTAACTCGCTAAATATAGCCGTATCCCATTCACGCTCTCCTCTGCGCGGAGGAACAATGCCGCGGGCGCACACGCGCTGACACGCACCTGCCTGGGAGCGGGTGCCTGCTGGCTGCGGAAGACGCACACCCACCCACGGCGGCTCCGCCACGGCGGCGGCCCCGGCTTGCTACCAGGCACGGGGCACGTTTACTCCTGAGGAAGACGCTGCAGATGAACCTTGGAAGGAGGAAACCCTCGAGCAGAGGCTAGAAAGGCATTGTTCTCGGCCCTGGAAAATCCRCCTCCGATCCCCGCGGAGCATGCGGAGCTGGGACGGGCAGCGGCGCCGGGTTTCCCCGCTGCTGGAGAGCAGATCGGTGGCCCAGAGCTGCTCAGGGCAGAAAAGGTGGTGGCAGATGGTGACACCTCACAGGGTGGCCTGACCCCATAAGACCTGTCCCAAAGGTGGCAGGGCGCTGGTCTCCGCGGGGTTCGGCTCGAGGCCCCTCTGCCAGCCCGGTACCGTGGCACTTGGCCTCGGGCTGGTTTGTTGCCCACGGCTGTCCTGCTAGCACCCGCGCTGCTCGTGGCGGCGACCCTCAGGTCTCCGCCGTGGTGGTCTGCAGAAAATAGAGCCTCGTGGCCTGGCTCTGGTGGGGGCCAGTCCCCTTCCCAAACTGGAAGTCCTTRGCTGGGCAGCAGCTTCCGGGGAATCCCCCAGGTGATTCCAGCTGATGGATGAGCTGGGAATTTGGGACTGTGCGCGCAGGAGTGTCTGATCTCAGTGCTGCCACCAGCTGGGGCAGCGGAGGGAGCCACCTCCGGCTCCTGCCGAGCTCCTGGGAGAAGCCCCTGGCGCCCGGCATGCCGGGCAGGGGCCGGGGGCTGCCGGCGGCAGCAGCTTTTGCCGCCGCAGCTCGCAGGTGCCTCGGGCCGGGAGAAGGGGAGCCAGCCGGCCCCAAGGGGAGCAGGAGCTGCCTGCCTTAGAGGTCCCCTGCCACGTGCCAGCGCTGCTGGGTCGCTCTGCCATGGAGCTGCGGAGCAGGTTTAACCCCCAGCAGGGCTAAAATCTGGCCGTCTTGCAGGGTTTGAACCCTGGGGCGAGGCCGTACGTCTGCTGTTTGATCCCCGCTGCCCTTGCGGGGGTTTCCTCCAAACCCCACCTGTGCGCAGGCCACCATCCCCCTCCTAGCAATGGGGAAACTGAGGCACGGAGGGGGGGCGTGCTGGCGGGTCGACCCCGGAGTCACGCCGCGGCTCCGGAGCGGAGGCCTCCCCRGAGGCAGGCGGCCCGAGTCTTGGCCCCGCGTGCCCCCCCCACCCCCCTTCAGCGCCGCGGGGCCGCTCGCGGGCCCCGAGGACCGGCTGAAGGGTTAACGCGGTGCTCGCCTCCCCGGCCTGCACATGGGCTCCCTTTCATCTCTGGCGCGGGGCCAGCGCGAGTCCGTATGAATCACAGGCCACTCCCCTCCCCCCCGAACCCCTTGGCCAGAGGCTTCTGCAGCCTTTTACTCACACAAACAAAAATAAATCTCGCTGCCGGCCTCTGAACTCTGCAAAGGCGAGTTTCCCTCTGGCTCCCCGAGCGGCCCGGAGCTGTGCGAGGGGACTTGGCACGCTCCCCGCCGACCTCGCTCTTTCACTCCCGGCGCATCCYGTGTCCTTCTCTCACCGGGCGGCCCGGGGAGCGGAATGGGACGTGACGACCGGCACAGGCGTCGCTCGCAGCTGCCAGGAATCGGCCGGGTACGGCCCGCGAACGCCGCCGGGGCAAATGCCGCGCACGAGGGACCTGCCCCAGGGTCGCGCCCGGATCGCGGCCCCCGCCGTCACCTGCGGCTCCCCGCGGCCCGCGGGCGTGCGGGTAGGTGATCTCCCCACTCGCGAGGCCGCCGGTATGGGCTGGTGTCAAGGATCCGCGCTGGGGCGTAGACGGGGTCTCCTTGCTCACGTAGGACCGTCTTTGCCCATCAGAGGCTGCTCTCCGCTGGGACCCGTCGTTTTGCTCACCCTTCCTGCGAGGTCCGAGCCGTTCAGCTTGGTGGCTGCGTGGGGGACGACGTGCTGCCTCGCTTCGGCTCTCTGCTTTGGCCGCGGGGCCCTTCTCCGCGGCAGGTCGAGGTTAGCAGGGCCCCAGCGCTGGCAGGAGCATCTCACCCTGCACCCACTGGGGTGAAACCCTGCCTGAAGCCGTCCTTACTGCCCGCGGACGCTGCAAGGAGGCAGGGCAGCTCCATGCCTCCAAACCGTCTCCTGGCCGAACTTCCAGTGCCACCGGGGCGAGCAGAGCCCTCCCTGGCCCTCGAGTCACCGTGAGCCCAGGCTGGAAGGTGACAGAGTGCCTGCAGAGACGGTACCAGCGCGTGCAGGAGCAGAGATGCTGTGCCAGCATCGCCAGCCCTGCGATGGTAGATAGAGCGGTGTCCGTGAGTCTGGCTAGCACCACGTGGCTCAGGCCGGCCCGTCACCAGCATGGAGCAGATGGGACACGGTGTACTTTCCCCACTGCACATCTGCCTTTCTGGGTCCGTGGGAACTGCGTCCCCAGGACCGGCACTGCCAGGAAGAGGGTGTGAGGCACGCGGTGAAGGCTATGGTTGCTGACTTGTCTGGAGACACTTGTGGGAGGTGGCATCATCAGGACGTCTTGATTTAAAGCCAGATGACAACACTTGGAAATGGGTTAAAAACCACTTATTTCCGTGACCGCTGCTGGCCGGTGCAGCTTATCGTTCCAGGGCGCCTTTGAGGCTTTGGCATGATGGCAGGAGGGTTTGGACCCTTACTGGGGTGGGGGGGGGGGGAAATTCGTGTTGCATTGGGCAGAGTGGGGTTGGCAGAAAGGGCTGAGCTGGGCTTCCCTCCTGTCCCTGGGGCGCTTCTTGCGGGCCCAAGCCCGGTGTCGCAAGGGTTTGCATGGTGGACATGCTCCATAGCAGTGCTGCTGTGCTCCATGGGTGACCAGTTCCTATTAGAGGCAACAAACATCAGCAAGTCCAGGGAAGCTATTTTTAAGTAGAGGAAGCACTAGAATAGCATCCTGAGTTTTTTAAGCCTCTGGCTTACTAAAGAGCCTAAGTCCTTCGATAGCATCTAAAGTAATATGTGAGCTCCTGGGTCTCTTTTTGGCAACAAGCATTATCTGAAGGTCTGGGTACAACCCTGGAGGGTTGCTAGTAAAGCCCAGCAGACCCTTCCCATGTGTGTGAAGCCCTCTGGCCTCCTGTGGGTGCATAGGGCTCAGTCAAGGACAGTGCTTTGGGTTTCCAGGACTGGAATCCACCTGGCTTCCCAGCTGGATGTAGTCGGAAAAGGCACGGCATGTGCAAGACCTGGTGCAGCAGCGAACGAGATGCTTGCAGCCGAGCATCCCCTCCCCATAGACCTCTCCTCCTGCTGCCTGCTCAGGGGTCTGTGTTAGGATGCTTTTGGCATGACTTATGTGTCCCAAACTGGTTTGTTTTCGCAGGGGAGCTTGTCACCTTGAGCCGTTACCCTCTGGAGTCCTAGAATCTCCCTCCTCCACCCCCCCTTTTCTCCCCTCTGTTTTGTGTTAGGGTAGGGCCAGTGGCACCGGTGCAGATCGGTCCTGGCAACCACCAGTCCCACAAATGGGACAATTCCTGAAACACCTCCATTTGCAAGGCTGGTGCCAGCCAGTTTTCCCTGGGGCCTGGGCAGGGCTGCGTTTTCCTGGGAGAGCGCTCCTTGGAGGCCATCGCCATGCCGCTCGCGCAGTCAGTGCTCAGGGTGCGCAGGTGGGTTGGGCACAGCCTCCTGCCGGCCCCTGGGCACCATGTCCTCACTGTGGGGAACAGGCGCAGCAGCCAGGCTTGTCTTCTGCTCTCGGGGTCCACAGTTCATAGGGCCGATGTCCTGCTTGCTCACCCTCTGTCCTTCTCCTTCAGGCCGTGCTGAAAGACCAGAGTCAAGTGAGGCAGATGGAGCTGGAGATCAGACCCGTCTTCCTGGTCCCGGACACCAATGGCTTCATCGACCACCTCAGCAGCTTGGCAACGCTGCTGGAGTGCAGGAAGTTCATCCTGGTGGTGCCCCTGATCGGTGAGTGGGGCCAGCGCGAGGCGTGGGTTCCCCTCTCCCCCCCCCAGCACGGGCCGTCCCGCCGTGCTGGGGCCCTCTCTCCCTGGCCCCGCAAGCCCCCAGCGCTTGTGTGGTCCGGAGCCGGCGGCTCGTGCTGTGGCTGGCTGGCAGCAGAGGTGGGGGTGGCGTCTGCCGTGCCGAGCCGGCAGATGAGCTGGGCCTGGGCATGAGCCGCTTGCTTTTGCTCGATGGAGCTGTGGGTTTTCTCCAGCAGCGGCAGCGTTCCTCCGGCCCGTGTCATGCTTCTCCCTCCCTGCCAGCTTTCTGCCCGTGGCGCGAAACGGGCTCCTCTCCTGTGCTGCATTTGGGGGTGCCAGGGGCTGTGAGAGGCAGACGGGTGTTAAACGGGATTTGGAGGGAATTTTGGAGGGAGCAAGGAGGAGGAATTGTTAAACAATCAAAGCAGATAGCTTATCCCAGCTGAGCTGGGGCTTAGGCAGCCCGAGCAAATGGCCGGCCTGTGTCCCAGCGTCTCCAAGCTGCTCAAGCCCAGCCCTTCTTTTTATCCTTATAAAGCTCGCAGTAAAACAGCAAGCTGGTTCCCGTTATTGGTAAACACTCACCCTGGCAGATAACGGCTGTGCTGCTGGGTGGTCTCCCAGGGTGGCGGGAGGATTTGGTTAGATGCCTTTGCTCTGATTGTTTGATTGCTCTCTGGGCTCGAGGTAACGTTCCTCTGGCCAGTGTCGCCCGGGGGCCGGGGCAGCCCCGGTGCCAACCTGCCCTGCGGAGGATCCCGGAGGGCAGAAGGAGAGGCAAGGGCAGGAGCGCGGCCAAGCACTGCGGAGCCCGTGTGCTGCCCCCCTGTCCCAACTGCAGCCCCGGGAGGCCGGGGGCCGGCTCTGCCCCGTGGGCATCTCCAGCGTCCAGGCAGCGAGGTGTACGCTCGTGCTGATCTCCTGGCCTGCGGCACGTGGGGCTGCCTGCCCTCCAAGCCGTTGTGGGGCTTCCTTCGCGACTGCCAGCGTTCAGCAGAAAGCTGTGCCTGCCCGAGAGCAAACATCACGCTGCTGCCTTTCCCCGCGGCGGAGCAGGCTGGCGCAGGAGGGGTCGCTGGGCTTGCGGACGGGCTCCGTYGGTGGGGCAGCGGGGCTGCTTGCCTGCCTGGCTCAGCACAGGAGCCGTCGAGCGCTCCGTGGCTTGGCACCGCAGTGCCCGGGCTTTGTGCGAAGCAAAGGGAAGGAAGCCGTGAGCCCCAGCAGAGCTCGCAGAGCCCGGGGGGGCTGCGGGAAGCGTGTTAACACCTGCGAGTGCTGGCATCTTCCCTGGAGCCGTGACGCTGCCTCCCTGGTGCTCTCACGTGGTTTGCGTGAGCCTTGCTAAGCCAAACCCCAGCCAGGGAGCGGTTGTTGCGGGAGAGCTGAAAACCCTGTTACCATCCCTGAACCTGCAAAATGAGGAYGGGCCTGTCCTGCCCTGGCTCGGGCAGGTTGCACAGGAGGAGCCGCAGTGGTGGCACTGAGAGGTGCAGTGTCCTCCTGCCCTGCCACCTCCCTGCCTAGCCCCGTCCCCTGCGCTGCGGGACAGTGTGCCTCACCTCCCGCAGCCTGCCAAGAGCCTCCCCTGCTTTTGCCCTGAAGCTAAAGACTCTCTGTCTGGGCAGGCTGTTAGTTGAATTCCCCCCTCGTGCCCCAGGGAGGCCATCAAAGATGAGAACCGAGCGTGGGTAGGAGGAACTTGTCCGCTGGCGTAAGCCAGGGRCCGGTGACCACTGGGGGCAGAGGCCTCGGTGCCATGCCCCATCGCTAGACCCCGGACAGCCACAGCTGTGCCCGTCCCCCAGCAYGGGGCACTCGTCGCGCTCTTCCCGGGAATGCAGCAAGGGGTTAAGCGTGCAGCTTCGCATTGGGTTTGTTTCTCTTGCTCTTTAACCTGCTCCGTGCTCCTTGAGGCTGACCCCGCCATGGAGAAGCCAGGCCTGGTGCAGAAGCACAAACAAGCCTCCCCTTTGAAGCCTGTTTAGCTTGGAAGCAGGAAGGCGGATTTCGGGAGGGAATACCAGCTTTTCCTGTTTGATGTTCCGTTCTTGCACGGCTCCCCCCACCCCTAACCCAGCCGTGCATTGTGTGGAAATGGCAGCATCAGGTCGCTAAAAGCAGTAGCAAGAAGAGTCGTCTGAGAGCGAAGAGCAAAGCAGCTCCATGCAGCTTTAATTTGAATACCCAGACAGTGAGTGCCAGTCTCACCATGGAACAGAGCGATCACGCAGGCTCCCYGGGCAGTGATTCACAGCACTGGGGAGAGGCCTCAGACCCCGAGCTCTCTCCCCGAACCCCCAAGGAATGCATAGTTCCCACTTGAACTCAGGACTTGGCTCCAAGCTCGGAAACAATCTTCAGAAATGAAGCCACGGCTAAAACACACACTGTGCACACAGAGGCTCCCTCGCACACACGTGCACACCAGCTCTCGCGCGCTCAGCCTGGCGCGCGCACATCCCTGTGCATGAAYGCAGGCGAGGATGCGTGCGCGCGGATCTGGGGACACGATCGTGCGCGCAGCCGCGTGGCTACCCACCTCAGCAGCATCTTGCTCGCACACGAGCGCGCGCTGTGCAACAGAGCATCTCTTGCAGCAGATCCAGCGCGGTAGAGCGGGTTCCTCCTGGAGCTCTGCTGGTGTCTCTCAGGCCTCTGCACAGCTTGGAGGGGGGGCAGAGAGGCTGGTGTCCCTGCTGCTTGGCAGCGGTACAGGAGGCGCTAAGATTTGACAGTCTCCAGCTAAGCCGAATGGGCTGGGAATCCACCTGATCCCAGGCTCAAGTTCGTCTTGAGCAGCATGTGTCAGGACAGATGTGCGAATCCTGTAGCAGCCCCAGATGGGTGAGGTGTTGAAGAGTGTCTCCCCTGCTCCGGTCATCCCRGCAGGGAGCTTGGGACAGCAGCTTCAGGTGCGAAAATAGGGCTAGGATTCACGCGGGAAGCAAAGCAAAAGTGAGAGCTGCCTGCTCCCAAGTATGGCCTTATTCACATATGCAGCCCTGTTACAGGAGGGCAGCAGCTTTCTGCACTGGAAGTAAGTCCAGAGAGTCGAGAGGAGGAAACGGAGCCAGGCAGCACAGCACAGGCCAGGAGATGCAATGCCGCCGGCCATTGCTCTGGTCAGGCACCCAGGGGAGCAGGAGGCCGTGGTTTTCTTCCGCCTTCRGTCATGCGTGGAGGTGCCATCGGTCGTGATGCGGGAGGAGCCGGTGGGGAGCGTGGGGTGGGGACGTGGCGTTTGGAAGAGCGAGGTGCCCTTAGCAAGAGTGYCCGGCACACCACGGGAGCGAGGCGCCCTGCGCTCCACGGGGCCGAGCCAGGTGACACGCAGAGGTGGAAAGGCAGCAAAGCTTTTCCAGACCAGCAGCCAAGTCCAGGAGCACGGGGACACTGCGGCAGCTGAACCCAGATTTCCTGAGCCAGCTCCCAGTGCCCCGGCCCCGAGGCCTTGGCAACTTGTGCACTCCAGCAGCAGGTCACGAGAGCACCTTGTCGCATAGTAACTGTACCTCCTCTTCCTGTTTGAAGTGATAAATGAGCTGGACGGCCTGGCCAAGGGCCCAGAGATGGAGCACCGGGCCGCAGGCTATGCCCGCCAAGTGCAGGAGAGAGCCAGGAAGTCCATCGAGTTCCTGGAGGAGCGATTCGAGAGCCGTGACAACTGCCTGAGGGCTCTGACCAGCCGAGGCAACGAGCTAGAGTCCATCTCCTTCCGCAGCGAAGACACCACGGGCCAGCAGGTAAGGGGGGGGGGGGGTCCCAGCCCCAGCAGGACCCTGCGGGGAGCGAGCTGGATGGGGGACGCAGAGGCAGAGCTGCCAGCATGTGCTCTGAGGCCGCCGGTCTTCTCCACTGCCTCCTGGAGGGTAACCGGGCCCCCCATCCCGGGGGTCTGCATGGCCTGATCGGAGGGTAGCTCTGCCCTTTTGCAGGCAGCTGAGCAGGCTCTGCTGCCCATGTTAATGGCTTGGAGCAGCCCTGCGCTCTGCTGAGCTGCGACTGAGTTTTTAGAGAGCAATGTAAAAATTAAGGGGTGTGGGGAGGGGGTGCACAGGTTTTTTCCTGCCAGGCTTAATGTTGCCCTTTTCTTCCAGGGAAACAACGACGACCTGATTCTGTCCTGCTGTCTCCACTATTGCAATGACAAGGCCAAGGATTTCATGCCCTCTAACAAAGGTATATAGCATTCTCGTGTCCCCTTTGTCCCTGCTCTGTTGCATCCCACAGACGGCTTGTTTCCTCTTTCATGGCCCTTTGAGCCAATCCCTCCCGCATTTTGCCTCTTCCAACACCAGGGTGTCACCTCCTGCCTCCGATCAGCCCCAGGCTGTTGCCCTCGTATTACATTTACAAATGCGCACCTCACTGCGCTTCCTGTGATGCCCCAGCCTCTGGGAAGCCCCCTATAAATGTCTGCAGAGCCATTTCTTCCTCTCAAATCCTTCCTTAAAACGCTCTTTTGCTACAACCAAACCTGATGGGTGGCTAGGCTGCCAAGGCCTCTGCTTGCTTCTAACTTTATCAGCCACGCTGTTACCCTGCGTGCGTGTCCACCACCTCATCTTTTGTTGGGGTGGTGAGCAGGACAGGGCCTCTCTGCCCTGCACGCTGCTCTCCTGAGCGCAGCAGGACGTGGCAACCATGGGCTAAGGCCTAGAGAAAGGAGGTGGTGATGGCAGAGGTCACAGAGGGCCAGGACAACCATTAAGAGAAGTTGACGCCCAAAGTGTGCGCYGAGCCTGGAAAACCAGTTGTCTGGGCCACCTCGGTTTCCTCACTTCCTCTGAGAGTGCGAATAGCAGATACAACCCCAACGCCTGCCTGTGCACAGCCCATCTCCTGCCGCCGTGGCCAGGCGTTGCCGGTGCTGTGCCCAGGGGAGGTCGCATGTGGGACACGGCCCAGGGCTGGCTGCAGGCGGTAGGAAAGGGCCGGTCCCCCGCGAGYTGCGGTGCCTCCCGGGCTGGTGCCTTTTGCCTCCTGATGTCCCATTGGCATCTGGCAGGACGTGCTGGGACCAGACAGCCACGGAGCCGTTGCCAGGGCGGTGGGGATGGGAATTATATCAGCAGCTGCCCAAGAAATCAACCCACATTTGTCAGTGCGAATTCTTAGCAGCTTAACTTGTCAGATTCACAGAGAAACCGTCACCAAATGTTTATGTGTAAATGATGCTGAATTTTGAAATCATGTGGATTATGGCGAATGGGGCCTGACAAGCTGACAGCCTCTGGTTTGTAACAAGGAGGCGCGTCACCAGCTCCGAGCAGAGGATGTTTATTGTTACACATTTCTTAAAGTGTCCGCACAAAACTTCCCAATCCTGCTTTCAGCAGCCCTCAGCCCCAGGCCTGCCCTCCCGCGCGGCCGCCCCAACACCCTGCTCCCCGCGCACCCCTTCCTCCTGGCACAGGCGGGCCGGAGCGCTCTCCCCTCCGTCCTCGGCTCCGACGCCGCGATCCTAGCCCGTGTTCCTCGTGAACCTCCCTTTCCCCTCAGCCTGCTGCTCCCAGCGCAGCCAATCTGGGCCCATGTTGGGCTCCCATAAACTCTGTTTTTTCCATTCCAGTCCTGGCTCGGAGGCACTGTGTTTCCTGTGCTCATAGGAACAGTACTCTGGTCACAGGACCCAGCTGCTTACACATACCCCATATGCTTCCCCTGCTTCACACACACGTAAGCGTGGCTCCCACATCCCCAGCCCGGCGTGTTGCGTGCAGGGCAGCTCATCCATCTGGGGGCAAGATCCTTTCAGTTATTTCTCAGGCTTCAGCTCTTTCTGTCTGTCTGAGCGTAAGCCAGAAACGCCTCAGTGTCAGTGGCTACTCCAAAAGCTTCTCAAACTAAGGGTTAGTTTTAGATCTTATAATGAGATCACCAGAATAATAGCACCCGCTTCCTGCTGGAGCCAGGGTCGCAGGCCGTCTTCCTGGCCTGGATCARGCAAAGGCACCTCCTGTTCCCTGGCTGCCGCTTTGCGCACCACCCCGGCACGGGCAGTGGGTAACGCTGAGACCTGGCTCTGCTTCCTGGCCTTCCTGACKCTGGGAAGGTGCAAGGAGCAGGCTGCAGGCAGGGCTTACGGATTAGCTCTCCAAGCCAGAGCAAGGGGCTAGGAGAAGGCCTTTGAGGTGCAGGGTCTTCTCTGAGCCGGGGGGGGGAAGCCTTGGCAGGCAACAGGGCTGACCCTTGGAGCGAGGAGCACCGCCGGGGCGCAGGGAGACTGTGCTACTGCTGGGGAGCAGCGCCAGAGGATGGTGCTGCGCCTGGCCCGGCCCGCACAGGCCACGGCATGGGGACAGCATGGTGTGAGAGAGATGGCCCAGCTGCTACGGGTGCAAGGGCTGGGGGCAGAGCGGGTCCAGGCTTCACTCTGGTCTCTCTCTCGTTCCAGATGATCCGATCCGGTTGCTCAGGGAAGTGGTTTTGCTCACGGACGACCGGAACCTGCGAGTCAAAGCGCTGACGCGCAACGTGCCCGTGCGGGACATCCCCACCTTCCTCAAGTGGGCCCAGGAGGGCTGAGGGGGCCGAGCAGGGAGGAGAGCCCCTCCGTGAGTAACGCAGCGTGTTGCGGTGGGAGAACGGCTTCGGAGGCAGCCCTCGCCACGCGTCGCCACCGCCTTCCAGCCCACTATGAACAATAAACGCCACGTCTTCAACCCACCCCAGAATGGCCGTGCTGCGGAGGGCCCCCCCGGGGGGCAGGCAAGCTGGGAAGGTCATTGCTGTGGATGGTTCATGCGGAGGCTGGGACATTGAGGGTCCCGCCATCCTTCGGGCGGTGCTGGAGCAGAGCTGGAGAGCCCTGCTGTCTAGGGAAGCTTTGGGTGAGCCCACGCCAGATCACCAGCCTTTTGCTTGGTTTGCTTGGTTGCAGAGAGCRCGAGTCACGAGTCAGTGTCTCTTTGGGTTTGCAGTCTGTTAGGGCAGAGACCGGGGACGTGACAGTGCGGACTTTGGGATTACTTATTCTAGCTCAGCCCCGAGAGCGAAGCCCTGCTGGCACAGCCCTGGGGCCCCGGGAGGACTGGCTGTGCCCCTCGGAGATGCTGTGGACTTCAAGGTCGGGCTCGCTCCTGCCCGGCTGCGCACTCTGCTCTCTCTGGTCGTCCCTCCTCCCCCAGCCTGTTCGTCTCACCTGTCTCTGGCAGCACCCAAGTCTCCTCTCCCCTTCCCCACCCCACTCCCATCCCACCGGAGCGGGGCTGCAACTGGCCACCGACCTGGCCCCTCACATCCCACCAAGGGAGATGTTGCTGCTTGCTTGCGGGGGCTCTTTCCCTCTCCCTGGTGCAGAGTTTGCTTGTTGAGTTTCAGTTCAGGCTTCGGTAGCTGTTAGTTTTCAGGTGTGCGCACCGCCTGCATTGGGAGGGAGGCTTCCAACACCTCCACTACCCCAGAACTGCTTTCGCCCTTCTGCTCTGCCCCGCTGCCCACCCCAGGCATTRGCTGCCCCCTCCCTCTACTCCCCCAAGCCCTTGGTCCCATTCTGCTACCTTCAGGCACATTTTCAACCCACTAAGCCTTTGGCATGAGGCTAACGAGCTCCACGGAGTCCCTGGGGGTGCCAGGACAGGCTGTCTCGCAGGTCCCAAGTGCTCGCGCATCTCCCCAGGCTCCTCTTGTGGGTGGGGACCAGCTTGTGCCCCCGATGTGGGGCCGGGCAGGGCTGGAGAGAGACCAGGTGCTGCCGCAGCCACCTGCCTGGCTGTGAGTGTCCCAGCCGCCCCCTCGCTGGGGAGGGAGCCTTGAGCGGATGCTGCTGCCACGTCACCGGTCATGCAGCGTCACCCAGCACCAGGAGCAGTGCAGGGGCTGTGCATTGCTGAGCGTCTCACCTCCCCCCCCCCCTCAAA
>NW_020451304.1:1739927-1742560 GCF_003343035.1 Apteryx rowi
CCATCACACTCCAGCAACAGGAGCTAAGAGGGAGCATTAGCCAGTGACTGGCAGGGGGTGGGGTTGCCCTTTCTGGGAGCCCTGCAGCACCCCGAGGCCGTCCCGGCATCCGCTGGGGAGCAGCAGCCATGGGAGGGAAGCGGGAAGGTGGCAGAGGAAGCAGCAGGGCTGAAACCAGCATTTTCCTTTCCCGAGTCAGTGGCTTGGGGCTGGAGTCTGCGCTAGAGCGAGTTCGAGCAGGAAGCCCAGTGTTAGCCCTGCCTAAGCCTTCGCTGGCCACCTGGCCTCACGGTGCGAGCCAAAGCTGTCAGAGCCCGCGATGCTCCGCAGGGCCGCTTGGCACCTGCTTTGACAGGCAACGGGCTGGTGGTTCACGGCCGGCAGCCTTTGCCCAGGTGCCGGCCACAGCAGTGGGGTCTGCACGGCACCGTGCTGAAGATGAGCAAGGGTTTGTGCTTGTTCGCCTGCACCGTACGAACGCCCTGGACCATACGAATGGCTGCGGGGGCGGCTGCCGGCAAAGGAGAGTCTGTGCTCAGGAGCAGAGCCTGTTCGCCAGAGACTTCGGGAGCCCTGAGCAGCGCAGGGCCAACGGCGCCGGCTGAGCACGTCCTGGGGCCTGCAGGAAGCAGCGAATTCAAGCAGCCGAGCCTGGTTTTTGTGCGCGCGGACGAAGACTCTGCCGCAGAGCCCGGGCCGGCCCACACCTGTGTACAGAGCTGTGCTGAGGTCAAGCAACACGTAGACTTTTCTTTTTCCTCAAAGCTGATCGCGTTTGAAATGTTTGTTTTCTAATGAAGCTGCACAGAGCTGCCCCAGGCCACGCGGCAAACGGGAGGACGATTCACAAGGCCGGGCCAGTTGCTGGGGTACGTGCAGCTTGGAGGGCCCCGCGGCCCCGCCGGACTCGGCCCCCTCGCGCCGCGCTGCGGGCTCTGCGGAGCAATGGTGCCCACAGCGCGTTCCCACACAGCGGAGCAGGGAGACGCAGGGCCCGGCCRCCGGCAGCCCCCTCCGGAGAGAGCTGGGGCTTGCGGGGCGCAGCGCCCTTGTGCCTGGGGGCAATGCCAGGCTGCTGCCCTCACCTCCCCCAAGAAGCCCTTTTTTTGGGGAGATGGCCGTGTTCGGGCTATTCTGTTACAATGGTTTTAATAATTTTTAGTATTAAACACTTGTCTGTGCTGCCGTGTTGTTTCATTTGCTGGCGGAGGGCGAGCTGCAGAGACTGGCATGGGGGAGGCCGCGGGGCTGCCAGCAGCAGGGACACGGCCGCGCTCCCATCGTGCGGCAGACAGCGGTCGTGTGTCCTGCCTTGCGCGGGCAGAGCATCCCCATGGCCACTGCTGTCCCCGCGAGCCTCCAACGACGGAGGCTCTGCACAAACCAGGCTTGGCGTAAAGCGAAGCCCCTCGACTTCCCTCCCCACACTGCTGCCAAGGCCCCGCTGCCCCACGCGTGCTGCTCCCCCAGTCCAGCCGGCCCGGCCCTGCCGCGGGGCCCCGCGCAGCGCCGAGCCTGCACCCAGCTGGGGCAGGCCCCATCCTCATCGTCACAGCGCCGGGCCCCAGAGAAGGACGCGAGGCCACGTATGTTAATGTCACTTTATTGCTCGTTCGGTTTCGACTATAGAAAAAAGGGCGAGGAGCCCGTGTACAAATCGGACGTGATACAGACCGGGCCGGGCGGCCCCGCTGGGCGCTTCCAGCTGTGCTTTGGGTGCAGCYGCTGCCGGCGCTGCGTCCTCCCTGCCCGAGCGGGGCTGGGGGGCCCCGCGGCAGCTCTGCCCAGGAGCGGCCGGCCCCAGGGCAACCCGGCAGCACCCCGATCCGGGCGGCCCCTAGCCATTCCCGGCTAGGAGSCTCGGCCCGCGGGGTGGCCCCGGGGCGGGAGCAGCCAGCTGGGGCTAAGGCACAGTGGCCGCAAGGCCGGGGACAGTCACTGCCCCGGGGCCTCGTGTGCAAAGGAGAGGACACGGGGAGGGGAGAAGCTTCACAGTAGCCCCAGGCAGAAGGGTCACGGCGCAGGCCGGGATGGGACGGGATTTGGGGGGGGGGGGGGCTTTGCCCACCCAGAGCAGAAGGCACGAGAGGGGAGGCCAGGGCGGTGGGGGGTTCCGCGTGCCGGCAGCCCGGCCGGGGGCCGCCCCGCGCCTCTCCCTCCAGCGGCTCCCGGCCGCCCCTTCCCGCGGCCCCGGCGCCGCTCCTGCCCACGTCCGCGTAGCTGACAAACCAGACCGCTTTGTCTTTGTCATACGCTCCCGGCCCGCAGCCCCCCGGCAGGGCCGGTGCCGCTGCAGCCCGGCCCGCTCCGGGGAGCGGCGTCTTTGGCGAAAGAGGTGAGGGGCAGCGGGAGCTGCTCCGCGCCCCGGCTGCGAGCGCAGCTCCCCGGCCGCCGCGGGGCCGGTGGCTCCCTCGGCCCCGCGGGGCCCCGGGCATCCCTGATTTCGAGGCGCCTGCTGGGGCAGGTCCCAGGGGCTCAGTCTGTGACGGGCCCTGCCCCACCTCCCGCAACCGCGGCGGGGACCGGGGGGCCCGGCGGCGCGGGAGGCCGAGCGCTGCCTCCGCGAGCGGCAGGGCTCGGGCCGGGAGCGGCGGCGCGAGGAGGCCCGCGGCGCTTCCCCTTCCCCCTGCGCC
>NW_020451304.1:1742745-1745563 GCF_003343035.1 Apteryx rowi
GGGCGCCCGCGGCGGGGAAGGAGGGCGCCGGGGGCTTGCGTGCCGCGGCTTTCCCGGTGGGGAGAGGGCTGCGGGCAGCTCGGCGGCGGCGTGCTCGCCCCGACGGACAAACTACTCACAGGCCCGCGGCGCTGGAGGCGGCCGAGTCCACGTCGCAGGCGCCCCGGGCCGAGCCGAGCCCCGTGCGCGGCGGGGAGTGAGGCGGGTTGCCGCCGCGGGCCTCCCCGCYGGCCGGGAGCCGGCCCTGAGGTAAGGAGCGGGCTCATGTCCTCCGAAGCCTCGGGGCCGAGCCCGGGCCCGGCGTCACAGCTTGCGTCTTCGCCTCCCGCCGCAGTCCCGGGAGCCGCCGCGGGGCCGAGCCAAGCGGCCAGTCCCTGAATTATCGGCTTCTTCCAGGCGAGCCCGGCGCGCCCCGGGGCTCTTCGCGGGGCTCGCCGCTCCGGGGCRGCTCTCGCGGGACCCTCCGCCACGAGCCAGTTCTCCGGGGCCAGCTCCAGGCCGGGAGCTTCCCACTGCCGCCGCCAGCCCCCACGCGGGGAGGCCCCGGCTCGGGGAGCCCCGCGGCACGGCCGGAGCGCGGCCCCGGCGGGCGCTAGGGCGGCGAGTAGCGCTCAATGGTCCGGGCGGCCTCGGCGTGCAGGTGCGGGGCCTGCGCCAGCACCTCGGCCGCCTTGTCCTGGCTCAGCCCCAGGTGCTCRGCCGTGAACTTGGCCAGCGGGTAGAGGCTCTCCATGGCCTTGGGGTCGCTGAGGAAGTGCGAGGTGTGGGAGAGCAGCTCGGCCGCTTTCTCCTGCTTGAGCCCCAGCTGGTCGGCGGTGAGGCGGGCCATGGCGTAGACGCTGTCGGGGAAGTCCAGCTTGGCCTTGCCGTCGGGGCCGGCGGCGTGCATCTTCATGTGGCTGATGAGGTTGCGCTGCTGGGCGAACTTGCCGCCGCACACCTGGCACTCGTAGGGCTTCTCGCCCGAGTGGATGCGCATGTGCTCGGTGAGGCGGTACTGGCGCGTGAAGCGCATGCCGCAGGCGTCGCAGGCGAAGGGCTTGAGGCCCAGGTGGCTGCGCATGTGGCGCGTCATGGTGCCGCGCTGCGTGAACTTCTTGCCGCAGATGGTGCAAGGGTAAGGCCGCGTGAGCCAGTGCGTCTTCTCGTGCTGCCGCAGCGTGGCCGGGTCCTTGTAGGACTTGTCGCAGGACGAGCAGCGGTAGGGCCGCAGGATGTCGCCCAGCCCCGGGCCGCCCTTGTCCAGGAAGGGCACGGCCTGCTCTGCGGCCGCCTTGTGATACAGCTCCTCTTCGTTGTGGGCCTCCACGTGGGCGTTGAGCTGCTCGGAGCTGGGGAAGCCCTTGCCGCAGGGGATGCACACGTAGAGGTTGTCGCCCAGGCTCTCGGGCTCGTAGCCCAGGTGGTTGCAGTAGCGGTCCAGCGCGTCGCCGGGCGAGGGGCCCTCGCTGCTGCCCGTGTCCTCGCTGGTGCTGTTGTCGGGCTCTAGGTCGTTGCTCTCCACGCTGGGGTAGCGGGGCTGCGGCGCCGCGGGCGGCGATTCGGCTTTTTCCTCCCGCTCCAGCTCCTTCTCGGCCTCGCCCTCGTCCAGGTAGGGCCCCAGGGGCTCGTGCTTCATCCAGCGGTACATGAGCTCGCGCCCGTCGGCGCGGGGCAGCGGGGGCTCGGCGCAGGGCGGCGTGCTGCGGAAGGGGTCGGCGGCGTGCGGGTGGCCCCCCGGCTCACCGCCCGGYGGCGAGTCCTTGTAGGCAGCGGCGTGGCCGGCCAGGAGGCCGGCGCTCACCGGGGGGCTGTCGTGCCGCGGGGGCAGCGAGGGCTCGCGGGGCTCGCCGGGCAGCAAGCGGTCGGTGGGCAGGAGCTGGGCGGAGGGGCCGGTGGGGCTCTTCTTGGAGAGGTCGAGGCCGCAGGGCGGCGAGCAGTGGCGCTCCGGGGGGCACAGCCCGTGCGGGTGCAGCGGGGTGCCCTGCGAGGCCGAGGCGTAGAGCTCGCCGCACTGCGTGTTGAGCGGCGCCGCCGGCTCCACGGGCGGCAGGTCCACGGGCCGCGGCGTGCCCGAGTAGCAGGCCTGGATGACCGGCGTGGTGGCGCGCAGCCCCCGGCCCAGCTTGTAGGGCGCGTAGCCCCCGCGCAGGTGGCAGTACTTGCCGCTGCGCTTCAGCTTCTTCTTGCAAAGTGCCACCAAGCCGGGGATCTGGAGGTAGCTGGCGGCGGCCAGCACGGCGCCCAGGCTCTGCTCGCCGCCCGGCTCGCAGTCGGCCAGGCGCCCGGTGTAGATGAAGTCCAGGATGAGGCGGAAGATGCCGGGGCTCACCATCTCATGGTCCAAGTTGAGCAGGTTGTCGTGCACCACCAGCGACTTGAGGTAGGCGCTGCTGGCCGCCAGGATGTTCTTGTGCGCGCGGAAGAGCGCGTTCTGCACCACGATGATCACGTCGCACAGGAAGCCCTTGGTGCGCTGCGTGTTCAGCTGCAGCAGCAGCTGCCGCGAGTGGCTCGGCACCTCCATGGCGTCCAGCATCGCGCTCCTCGCCCGCCGCCCTGCAACACACGGCCGGTGAGCGCCGCGTCCGGCCCCGCGCGCCGTGGGGGGCTCAACCCGCGCGGCACGGGGGGCCCCGTCCCGGGCAGCGAAGCGGGCGAGGGGCTGGCGGGGACGGGAGCGCACGCCGCCACGTCCCGGCCGCTCTGCGCGCCGGCTCGCCTGTGCCACCGCTTATATCGGGGCTCGCTTCTCGCCGGCCGGGGGGGCGGGGAGGGGGGTTAAAACCCCCGGAGGCATTTGGAGAAAGTGACATCACTCGCCGCCGCTTCCAGCGCC
>NW_020451304.1:1745733-1747570 GCF_003343035.1 Apteryx rowi
GCGCCCGCCGCTCCGGCTCCCCGCGGCGCTTCGCCGCCTCTTATGCGCCCCGGTCCCGGGAGGCGGCCGGCCGTGCCCCCGGCGCCCCCCGCCCCCGTTTCCTCTCCCCTCTGCGAGGTGAGCGCCGCCGGCCGCGGGGGGACGGAACGGGACGGGACGGGACGGGACGGGACGGGACGAACGGGGCGGGGGGGACGGGACGGAACGGGACGGGACGGGACCTCCCCTCCCCGCCTCCGCTCCGGTCCCGGGCCCCCCGCCCAGGTGCGCGGCCAGGGGAAAAGGAAGGGAGGAGGAAAAGGCGCGGGGGGGGGGGGGGGGGCGGGGGGCCCGGGGTTTACCTGGGCGCCCGGTGGCCTCCGCCAGCCAACCGAGGTCTCGGTGGACTCTCATGGCCCCGCGCAGCGGGCTCAGCCCCGGGGGCGCCGCCGGCCGCTGCCCGCCGCCGGCCGCCGCCGTCGCTGCTCCATGCCCCGCCGCTGCCGCGGTCCCGGCCGGCCGTGCGCCCCTCGGAGCGAGCGGCAGCGGCGGCGGCGGCTCCGGCTCCTCCTCGGGGCTCCCGGCGCCGCCAGCGCGGAGGTGAAACCCGGGCTGCGAACTCCCCCTGACCCCGGCCTGAACTCCGCGCAGCGCCGCTGGCTGTTAAAGGGACGGCGGGAGGTTTCCTCCTCCCCTCCCCGGGCGGGGCACCGCCGGGCCGGGCCCCCCCCTTCCCCTCCGCCCCGGCGACCGCGGGAGGAACGGGGGCGCCTCCTCCCGCCCGGCCCCGCCGCGCCCTCGGGGGTCCCGGGGCAGCGGGCGCCTGGGGGGGGGGCCCTCGCCCGGACCCAGCGAGAGGCGCCGGGAGCCCCGAAGGGGCTCCCGACGCCTCTCGCTGGGTCCGGGCCAAGGCGCCCCCCACCCCGAGCCCAGCCCCGAAGGGTCCCCCCGATTCCCGGGGAGCCCCGCGGGCCGCCCCGGTGGGGATGGAGAGCGCCGGCGCTGCCCGGTGCTGCCCGGCGGCACCTACCTCGGAGCGCCCCGTCGCCTCCGCTGCCGCCCTCGGCGGGCCCCGCCGCGAGCCGGTGCCGGTGTCGGTGCCGCTCGCGGGGCGCCATCTAGCGGCGCCCGGTGCGCGCTGCCTCCCGTCGGGGCCCGCGGCTCCTCCCCCGCGCAGGTGCGCGGCGGCYCCGACGGGACGCGCAGCTCCGGGCTTCACCGCGGCTCTGTCCTCGCCGCCGCTTCGGGAGGAGCCGCGGCGCACGTCGGGGCGCCCCCGTCGCGGGTGCCAGCGGCTTGGGGAGCTGCCGCTCCGCGGGGCTCCGGGACCCCCTCCCCCCCCCCGTCGGGGCTGCTCCTGCGGCGAGGGGAGAGGGGGGGATCGCGGGTTTGGGGTCGCTGCCCACCGCGGGCTGTGCCCCCCATCTATCCTYGGTGCCCCCCACGCGCGGCAGGCCACCCACGGAGGGGCCCATCGGGGCTGGGTGCTGGGGAGGGACCAAACGGGTGCCCACAGGTGCAGGTGCCGGGGGGGGGGGTGCAGGGGCAGCCGTCCCTAATTTGCTCCCCTTGGGGGAACACAGAAAAGGGGGTGCGCAGCCCTGCGCCCATGGGCGACAGCAGAGCGCGGCCTGGGGCGGGCTGGGGTCAGCAGGGGCTCACAGGGGGCAGTGGAGGCAGCGCCCCGCTTTCCCCCCCACCCCCTTCCTCCATCCGTCCCCCCCTTCTCCGAAACGGCCGCGGGGCCGGGGCCTGCGGGGGACCCTGGAGCCYGGGGTGCCGCCAGCCGCGGGGCCTTGGTGGAGCCGCCTCTCGGTTCGCGCTTTCACTTCTCCTTTCTCACGGCTGCGGCCTCTTG
>NW_020451304.1:1747662-1751277 GCF_003343035.1 Apteryx rowi
GCTGCCGGCCACGGGCCGTACCGGGCACCCGCAGGCCTGCCGGGGCGGCCGCCYGCCTGCGGCCCGGGGAAGGCGCTCCGAGCCCGTCTGCCAGGGCTGGGGCGCAAACCGCCTGCGGATTTGGGGGTTTTACTTTGCCTTACTATGCGCCGCCGGGCCCTTGGGGCTCGCTGGCAAGCGGGATCTCGGTGCCGGCTGGGGTGCCGTCCCCGGCCCCCGGAGCAGGGCTTGGCCACCGGCAGCATTCCCTTTGCTGGACACCCTCCCCACGGACACCTGCACCCCTTGCTCCCGGGTTTGGGCACCAGGGCAGGCCCTGCAGAGCCCTTCCCCAGCCAAACTCGGGACACGTGTGTATGTAAATCTGCCCCATCCTTGTTTCCTGCACGGTGAGCAGAGCCGGCTGGGTCCAACCCACAACGTCCCCCGACTCAATGCTGCTTGGCTGGATCCCATCCGCAGGTCGGATCCGGCACCCCCCGGCTCACTGCGTGGACGGGCTGCACTGCCCCGGGGGCCCGGATGTGGGTGGCCGTGTGCCGGCGAGCACAGCAGCCGCCCCGCAGCAGCACATCCCGGGCACCCCACGGCGCAGCCGGGCTCGGACACCCCCCGGCTGCTGGAGGGCCCCGGGGCCCTGCGGGGCCATCCCGGGCCATCCTGCGGCTCGTGCCCGCTGGATCCTGAGAGTGGGGCAAGCGTGACCCTCGTTACAGAGACGTGGTTTAATCGCAGCTCCCCGGGCACTAATTTCCCCCTTTTTTCCTGTTCAATTAATGGCTGGAAACGTTTCAGGTTCTGGCAGCGAGCTCTGGACGTTGCTGTGAGCGATGGCTCCCGTGGGCTCCGTCCGGGTAATTTATGGGGCTGCGCTGCATAAATCAAGGCAGTGAGCGGCTCTGAGACAGCTGCCTCCCCGGGGCCGAGGAGGGACCCCGGGCTGCCCCCGCTACCTGGTGAGTGACGCCGCAGCCCGCAGGGGCAGAGGCAGGGAGCTGGCGGGCCAGAGCGGGAGGGAAGGGGAAAACTTTCAACTTTTCCACCTTCTTTTGCAGCTTTTCCCGCCTCTCCTGGGAGCAGAGGGACGGGTCGGTGTCTGCAGGGAGAGCGGGGCGCTGAGGCTGGGGYAGGTGGAGGTGGGCTCAGACCCATACCTCAGCTTGTAATACCCCTCCTCCTCCTCCTTGGCACCCTTCTGGAGACGCCCAGACTCCAGGGTGATGGGCAGCCCTGTGCTCCAGGTGCCCAGGGGCGATTCCTGCAGCTGCTTGGAAAGAGCAATTCCCATCCTGCTGGGGAAGGCTAGACCCAGCTGCAGCCACATCCTGCACTAGGAGCCAGGGGAAAGCCCAGGCTCCCTGAACACCCTCCAAGGGCCCAAAACCTGCTGCGATGCCCCAGGGACCCTTGGCCACGTGCTCAGCCCCTGCTGCTCCGTCGCTGCCTGGCCACGGTCCCACGGGGCTGCGGTGCGGGGAGCAGCTGGGAATTGCGGCCGCCGCCACGCCGCCAGCAAAGCCAGTGCCGGTGAACAGGAGTATGTAGGAAAGGGGCATTTTCGCCCCAATGTGCTGAGCAGATTGGAAACAGCTCTGGTTAAGTCATTGGCTCTTTTGGGAGGTCTGAGCTGGAGCGTCTCCCGTCTGTGCCCCCTCCCCACGATCAATCACAGAGCAGCAAATTAGCCCAGATGCTGGGAGATTCGGTTCAAATCCAGCTGTGGTTTGGATCGCGCTCGCATGCCTGGCTTCATGTGGGACCTGGGCTTTTGGACAGGATACAGCCCCCTGGTCTCCGCAGGGCCCTGCTTCCCAGCTCGGCCTCTCCCCGAAGCCCACACACATGTGTTCGATTACGGCGCGCGCTGGCCAGCCGAGCCGCATCAGCCGCTGTGCGCGGAGCCTGGAGCCCCTGGTGGCAGCTCGCACTTCATTTTGCTGGCGGTGCTGTGGCATGCCAGCTCGCTGCGCCGCGGCCCCTGCGTGGCCTTGCCCCGCTGATGCCGTCGGCCCCAGCCCTCCTGGGGGGACTTCCCGGCCCCACGGCCAGCGTGCCGGGGAGCTGGCACAGGCGGCCTGTGCTGCGCAGAGCCMGCTCACCCCGGCAGGACCTGCGGGAAGGCGGTGGGGGTGTCAGCAGCTCCTTTTCCCTGAAATGCCGCCGGCTGGGTCTGGCCACCCTCGCAGGGATCCTCSTCCATGCACAGCAGCTCCCGGCCCTGCAGCGTGCCAGCTTTGCCAGCCTGAGACCGTAAAACTCATGACACGAGTGAGCTGCTGTGGGGAGCCTGGCTTTGTGTGATCGCCTCAGGGATGGGGGAATGGGAGAGGCAGCAGGGATGCCCGCGGCAGGTCCTGGTCRGCCAGGCAGCTGGAAGCGGAGCACGGCGGGTGCTGGCAGGGAGCAGCCACGGAGCGACGTCCTGCCCCGGCCCTGGGCCGGCTCCTCTGTGCTGCGGGCGGTGAGGGTGCCAGGGCCGGCGCGCATGTGCCCTGCGGGTGCTGCGGGGTGCCTGGCGCGTCCCGTGCAGCGGCCCTCCGCCCCCCCCCCCCCCGGCCAGGCCCCAGCAGCCGCAGGCAGGGAGGATGGAGCCCAAGCGAGGAGGGAGGTTGTGTCCTGGTGCCGATGTCCTGTCCAGGCTGCGGCGGAGCTGCTGGAGGGAAGCGGAGAAGGCAGAGCTGCTTCARCGCTTTCTACGCCCGGTGCCAGCCTGGGCGGCCGGGCTGGAGATGGCTGCGCCTGGCAGTGTGGTCCGTGTCTCCTGCGGCACCTGCAGGGTGATGCTCGGGGGGGGGGGGGCCAAAGGCACCTTCCCCATGGGGCGATGCTCAGGGGACCAAGGGGACCTTCCCCATGGGGCAATGCTTGGCCAAGCAAGGGGACCGTCCCCACAGGATGATGCTTGGCTGGGTGAGAGGACCTTCCCTGTGCAGTGGTGCTCGCAGGGGGCAAGGGGACCTTCCCTGTGGGGCGATGCTCAGGGGGACCAGAGGGACTTTCCCTGTGGGGTGATGGTCAGCTGAGCAAGGGGACCTTCCCTGACAGATGATGCGCCAACAGGCGAGGAGACCTTCCCTGCAGGGTGATGCTCAGGGGACCAAAGGGACCTTCCCTGCAGGGTGATGCTCAGATGGGCAAGGAGATCTTCCCTGTGGGATGATGCTTGGGGGACCAAGGGGACCTTCCCTGTGGGGTGATGCTCAGATGGGCGAGGAGACCTTCCCTGTGGGATGATGCTTGGGAGGACCAAGGGACCTGCCCTGCAGGGTGATGCTTGGATGGGCGAGGAGTCTTTCCCTGTGGGATGATGCTCGGGGGGGGACCAAAGGGACCTTCCCTGCGGGATGATGCTTGGAGGACCAAAGGGACCTTCCCTGYGGGGTGATGCTCAGACAGGTGAGGAGACCTTCCCTCTGGGGCCTCATTCCTCACGCTGTGGTTTTTGGGTAGGGTCTTCCCAGCCTCCATCCTTGTAGGACCCATGGGTGACCCAGGAGCACCCTGCTTCCACCAAGGACCCCGGCACACCAGAGCATCTCCACAGTCCGAGTCCAGAATTGCCCTGGAAATTCCCACCCCATGAAAGCCCCCATCCCACCCCGCCGCCGTGGGGGG
>NW_020451304.1:1752239-1753737 GCF_003343035.1 Apteryx rowi
ATGACAACGCCGCTGTTGCCGTGGCGACCGCTATGATGCTTCGGCAGAGCACGCCGTGAGGTCAGAAGCCTCCGGCAGGAACCGGGGGGAGGCGGCGGCCCCCCTTCCCCGGCCACGCGGCAGGGCCGAGCCGGGGGTCGGCATCGGGGGGGCCGGAGGAGTCCGATTTGGGCTGTGACCCGGCGGCGCTCCCGGCCCGCTCTGGCTCCCGGTCTGATCCGGCTCCTCTTCTGCGCCGGCTCCCGGCCTGCCCCAGCTGTCACTTTTGGGGCARCCAGGCCCCCCTGGCAGCACCCGCGGGTGTCTTGGCACAGCACCCGTGGGTGAGCCCACGGGGCGGCAGGCTGCACCCCCGAGCGGTGGGGACGGCCACCGCAGTGTGGCCACTCCAAAGTCCCCCTCACTTTTGTGTTTCCCCCATTCTCCCATTTGTGTTAGTCTGGGGGGCACAGGGCTGGCACCCATGGGTGCTCGCAGCCCCTCGTGGGGCCAGGAAGGGAGGGGGGTGATCACCCCCCAGCTGGGGCTGGAGGCAGGATGGGCAGGATGAGGAGGACGAGAGATGCTGCCCAGGCCGTGGCTGCGGTGGGCAGGAGCAGCGGCCAGGCTTGGCATGGGCGCAGGCACGGTGCAAGCACGGCCGGTGGGTGCTGGCACCCGGCTGTGGCACCCCTCCAATCTCGCACGCCCCCTTTTCCCCCTGGCTACGCCAAGGCAGGCCCCAYGCCGCCAGCCCCATGGCGCTGCCGGGAGGCCTGGATGGGGCGTACGGCGTGAGCCTGGCAGGGCGGCCAGGCTGGCACGATGGGTGGCCGGGATACCTCTGGGTGCTTGTGGGGGGGCACCTCGGGGTGGGGGGCCCCGCGTGCTGCAGCCTGCCCCCCACGGGTGCACAGCCCGGTGGGTGCTGCAGCGGGGGGTCGGGGCGGCGCAGGAGGGTGCGGGGGCCGGGGCCGCCCCGGGACGCGCCCCCCACGAGCCGCGGGCCCCGGGGGGGCCGGTGCCGGTGCAGCCCGGACCCCCTGCCACAGCTCCCGGCCGCTGCCCTCCCCCCCGCGCCGTTATAAATAGTAGCGTCTTCCCGTTCCCTAAATTTCCTCGCTGACGTAGCGCTCACGTCATTGTGTAGGTTGATGCTTTTCTATGAATGAGCCGAGATCCCCGTTACTACGAGCCCGATCCTATAAAAGCCCCGCGCGCTGCGGACAGCGCAGCCACCGCCACCGGCGCCGTCCCCCGCCGGGAGCCGCGCGGCACCGGCACCGGCACCGGCACCGGCACCGGCACCGGCGGCGGCAGCGACGGCCGAGCCCGGCCGGGACGCACCGGGGCGCCGAGGAGGTAAGGCACCGGCGGGGCTCGCCCCAGGTAAGGAGGGCCGGAGCCCGCGGCGGGGGCGGCAGCGGGGAGCGCAGCCCCCCGGCACCGGGCACCGGGCACCTGCACCTGCCGGCCCCGGGCACGGAGGGCCCCGCCGCCCCCCTCGGCGGGGCGGGCT
>NW_020451304.1:1755692-1774279 GCF_003343035.1 Apteryx rowi
GACTGAGCCCGGCCCGACGGGACGGGCTGCGGCAGGCGGGGGCCGGGGGCGGTCGCAGGTTGCACAACCCGCCCGGCGCGGCCAGGAGATTCCTGAGCGGCGAAGTCAGAGCGGCCCTGCCTGCCCCGGCACCGGGCACCGGGCCCTCGGCAGCCGGCGGTGACCGGAGCYGGCCGGGCAGGTCCGAGGGGGGGACCCGTCTCTGCCACCCTGGGGGCAGAGTCACCCACAGGCGACAGAGGGAGCTGGAAGGGGGGGCAGAGACCCTGGGGGGGCCCTAGATGTGCCTAACCCCTTGCAGGAGGGTGCCGGGAGCTCCGTGCATGCTTGTCCCCACTCGAGGCCGGCGCAGCCTGCGGCTGGGAGCACGGCTGGTGCCAGGTCCCAAAGTTGCTGGCACCCTGCCCTGGCACCAGGTTTTTGCCATGCGCTGCCCTGTCTCCTGCCCAGTCCCTTTGCCTCTGCCTCAGGTGCTGGCYCACGTTCCCCCCTGCATCGCACCAGCTTTTTCGGCAGTTGCTGCTGGTAACGAGCTGGTGGCTGCACACGTCCAGGAATGTGATTTTGGCGCAGCCCAGCTGGTGCCCAGGCAAACCCAACCAACCCGTTGCTGCATTAGCGAGGCCGCAGTGTGGCCCAGCCGGTGACCAATGCTRCTTTGCAGAGAGTGGCGAGCGCCTGGCAGGAGGGCACCCGTGCCACCCGCATGGCCCTGCTGCAGCCAGCGCCGGGTGCTGCAGAGGTGTAGCTTGTCGCCCAAACACCCTCTTCCCCCCGGAAAAAAACTCATTGCTAGTGTCCGTGGGGCCCAGCAGCGGCAGGTTCGCAGCAGCTCCACGCCACGGCGGCGTCAGCACGGCTCTGGGTCTTTYGCAGCTGAAGGGCAATCCCGAAAGTCCATCCTAGCACATCCCAACAGGAAGGCCCAGCACTGCCATGCCCTGTGGGCAGCCAGCGCCGGGCCTGGCTCGGTCCCACGCGCACCAGCCCACCGGAGGAGGTGCCCCCGTGCTACAGCCCCGGGAAGGCGCAGCTAAGCGGGGCTGCGGTGTTGTTGTTTTGAAAGCCAAGTCTCTCTCGCCGACACACTGGAACTAATTTTTCTTCCAAACGAGTCCTTAAAAATATCCTGGATTCGCTGACACTGGAACTCAGCTTCCGACACATTTCCAAGCAGCCGGGCCCTCGGCCAGATGTCAATGCCGGGGGATAAAAAGGCCGGCCAGCTCCTGTGCTCCTCTTCAACACAGAGCGCTTCTGATTGTGGCTGTGCTAGGGAGGAACACGAAGCTTTTCTCTGCCGTGGCTGAGGCCGAGCTACTATTTGCTATTTATACGCRGGGAAAGCACTCGCGCTGGTCTATACTGGGGCGCTGCCGCCCGGCCCCGCTCAGCAGAGACACGAGCGGTTGCGTAAATCTTGCCTTACCTTGGCCTTGCGCTCGAGGATGAGCACTTGCTCCCCAGCAGCTCGCAGCACTTCTGCAGCGAGTTTCCACAGCTCCCGGCATACGGCCGGGAGGGGTGGGGTGGGAAAGCTCTTCCTCAGGGACTTCCAGGCACGGCTCTAACCCCTGCAAAGCCCCGCAGCTGAGGATTGGGCTCTTCCCGCTTTGTGAGGGGCCCCAGCCCTGCCCTCCCCAGCCAGGATTGCTCCTTGGGGCCCCGAGGAAAGCACGTGGCCTCCGGAGGTGGCTGCTGGCCGAAGCCGGAGCCGTCCCTGCCGTAACCYGCTCCCAGCCCTTCACCAGGGGCACGGCGGGGCGAGCGGGAGAGCCGGCACACGCCGCAGCCGGCTCGTGGCACCGCGGCACCAGCTGGGGCCAAACGTGGCAGGAGCATCGTGGGGACTTTGGGGCAGCCAAGCTGTCTGGGGCAGCAAATGCCTGCGTGGGTGGCGAGGGAGAATTCCCACCCCGTCCCCAAAAGGCAGCGCAGGGGCCGGTGCCCCTCGCCACGGCRCTGGCGCTGGCGCGGGCCTGGCTCGCCGGGCTCTGTATGCAGCACACGCTATTGTTACCATCTGACAGCTCTTGGCGAAACGGCCTTTGTGATTCAGCCATGTGTTTATCCCAGCCAGTGGCCCAGCCCAGCGTGGGTTTCCATGGAAAACTTCCATCAAAAACAAGGAGAAAAGGAGCTACAGCAGGAGTGACTCAGCCACAACTGGAAGCTTCTGCGGGTGAGCCGGGGAGGGGGGGACTGATCCCACCGGCCCGGCCCCGCTCGGACCACAGGGCCCAGGGACGGCCCCGAGATCTCGCTGCCGACCCAACGCCGCCCGGCTTGCCTGAGCCTGGCACCGCGGTCCCTGCCCCGGCCCTCCGCTGCCTGCGCCGCGGCCCAGCTGAGCACGCCGCTTCCCAGCTCGTCGCAGGCTCGGAGCCGCGCGTGGACTCGGGGGAGCCACGTTGCATAACCGTCTGCGAAACACGTCACCTTCCAGTAGCGCCCCCTCCCCAGCCATCTGCGTCAGGCTCGGCACAGCCCAGCACTCGTGGTTGTAGCGGAGGAAAAGAGCGAGATGAGTAAGGCTCCAACCACGGCGAGATCCGCTCCCGGCGGCAGGCTCGGCGGGATGTCACCTTCTCCGGCGCAGCCCACGGAAGCACTGCCCGTGCCCGGCGAGCCCCTGTGCGGGCGGCGAGCTCGCGCGCTGGGCCCGGTGCTGTCAGCRCCCGGCAGGGCAAGCGCGTGCGGTGCCGGCGCGGAGGAGGGCCTGAGTCAGCACCGGCGCAGGGGGAAGGGATCTGCACGGAACGGGAGGCGCAGGAGAAGGCAGTGGGTGTTTGCTCAGAGGCAGCAGCGCTCGCAGCAGTCCGTGCTTTAAGCAGCCGTTACCGTCTTTCTCCTGCCTTCCCTGGAAAGCTCTGGGCTGGGGAGAGGGCTGGAGCCCTCCGCACGCGCTGCGAGGGACCGAGAGCGAAGCTGTCCCCACGGCAAAGGGGCGAGTCAGCCAGCACCTTTGGCTCGAAGCCCTGGACTCGGTCCACCCCACACAGGGGACGGTGCGGAGCCCCCAGGAACAAGGCCCGGGCGAAGACGCGGCGCTGCCCGGGACCCCGGGCTCTCGGCGAGCCCTAAGCGGGGACACGCGCTGCCGTGGCAAGGCCAGGGCTGCAAGCAGTGAGCGGAGGTGGTCAAGCGCCAGCGCCACGCAAAGGGCTCTGAAGGCTGCTGCAGGAGACGGAAACAGCCCTGGCCAGGGAGCAGAGGGGTGAGGCTCAACCCCTGCCAAAACACTTGGGGTCCCCCTGCCCCCCCAGCCCGAGCCCAGCCGCTCGGCATCACACCTGCCCCCCAGGTGCCAGGCCCCCGCGTCCCCCTCTCAGCAGTGCCCTCTGCTCAGGGAGAGCGACTCCACACACCGTTTCGGGGGAAGAAACAATTTTCCGGGACTACACCGGGCGGTGGGAGAGCGAGCAGGGACAGCGGAGGGGAAGCAAATCCCAGGGACAACAGTCTGACCAAGGCGGGGGGGAACTTTGTCAATCTTTTCTCCAGGCTCCCAGCCCAGGGCTATTCCCTCCCATTTGTTTTCTTCCAGGCGAAGCTCACAAACGGAGGCTGCGTATTAAAAAAGTGAGCACAGGAAAGCAACCTGGCTCTGCGGAGGGGTGGGGGCGGGGGGAAGCGTTTGGGCTGTTTCTGCGGCTGTCGGAAGCTGAACAAATAGAAAAGCAGCGCCTGCCTGGCGTGGGGCAGACACGAACGTGTCTCACCGTTCAGAAAGGACGCAGGAGCCAGGATTCCCGGGGCACTCTCCTCTTCATCCGTCAGGGACTCACGGTGACGTCCGCAGGAGCCACTTTCCTCCTCCAGGCAGAGCAGGTGCTAAACGCTTCCTTCCTTTGCTACTCACAACATGCACCTCATGCGGGTAAGGGTGAGGTTTATTGATTTTTATTATTTTGTGTAAACTGATGCTTCAGACACCTGGCAGGACTCAGCTTTTTAAACTCCCTGGGAACAGGGCATAGAAGCTGCAGTACCCAAGCATCCTGAAAAGCCCCCCACATTTAGATTATCCACCCATCAAAGCACCTACACCATCTGCCTGCAGCAGCTTTCTGAAAAAGAGACAGGACCACCAAGATAAGGCCCGTCCCGATCACTTACCACACGCGTTCGGGTCCTTTCCTGTTCAAAACCCGAGCGAGCTGCTGCGGAGCCTCTCTCTGGCCATCCCACTTACGGGCCCRGGGGAGGGAGCGGGGCGCTGCTGGCTCCGTGGCTGCGGGACTGCAGTGCAGGCTGGCGGATGCCACCTGGGCAGCGCGTGCTCTGCGGCAGGAGGCCAGCACCTCGTCTCCGGAGCGGCCTCGGAGGGCACGGCGCAGCGAGCAGACGTCTCCGTGCTGCAGTGCCTCCTCCGCGCCATCCTGCAGAGCTCCTCCGGCAGGGGGCTGAGCCGCTCCGCCGGGAAACAGCCGCAGACGATTGCGGCCGCGGCGCCGAGAGCTGTAGCTCTGAAATAATTAAATAGCTAATGGCGGGGTCTGCAAAGTGCTTTCTGCTGCCATCCTTTCATATCTGCTAAGAGCTCAAGTGGGGGGAGCAGCGCCGAGAAAAAGGCCCCGATGCTTCGTCATCGGCATCCGCTGGGTTAAATCTCACTCCGCAGAGCTGGCTGCCAAGCCTGAGCATGCAGCCCGCGAGCTGCTGCTTCTCCTGGGTCTGTCGGCCCTTCGCCTCCCCCTTCACCAGCCTTTTGGGAACAGGGGCTGAGCTGAGCTGCCGGGAGGGCACCCAGCCACGCAGATGCTACCCGGAGAGCAGAACAGCACCTCTGCCTTTCCCAGTGTCACCCCAGCAGGCACTTGTCTGACCATCGCCTCCCCTGCAAGCCAAAAGCTGCATCCCTCTCCCCAAAATTGGCTTCTTGTCTCCCTGTCACGGTGACTGACAGGTGACAGCCACCCCATGCCTTCACGTCACCTAAGCAGGCACGAGGCAACGTGGAAAGCCAGCCCTGCCACCTGTGCGGCTCTGACGCAGCCTGCCCTCCACTCCATGAGTCAGCCCCAGTTTCGCTCCCCATGTGCCCTTCCGAGCACTGCAAGGATCGCGGGTGCCACGAGATGGCAATGCTGGCAGCAGGCAGGAGCCTGCCGGAGCCCGAGGGACCCCTGCAGCCTCCAGCCCCCGGGAACGCGCCAGCCCGGGTCCGGGCCGCAGACGGAACCAGCCACATCCTCCTTCCACCTCTGTTGTGCTCACACTTAACCAGCAACAAACCAGAGGGCAAAACCGACACAAATTGAAACTGCTTTCTTTTGCTTGGTTAGTTCTAACCTGCGGCAGTTCTCAGGCCTGTTCACAGCTGAATAAACACTCAAAGCGCTTCCACCTACTGATCCCACTCCCCCGTGGCTGCACAACTGCTAGCTCCAGCCTAGGAAGGCGTAAGGAGCACGTGAAGGAGCACATGGCCACAAGCGGGACCCTCCCTCCCCCGCCAGCGTGAGCCAACGCACTGACGCTGCCTCGCAGAGGCGCCGTCTCATCCCTACGCTCGTCACCTCGGCTGCAGGATGCTCCCGGCCACCCCGTGCTCTCCCCCTCGCAGCACCGAGCGTGCAGCGCCCCGAAGGCGCACAGTACTGTTCTCCAAGCTGGAAGTGCTGCGCAGCGAGGGTACAAGCTGTACCTGGCAACATGGGAGGGGTGAATTAACCTATGATGTTTTGTGAAATTTCTCTCTTTTATCAACTACCTTGCACTGTACCACTACGGAAAAGGGTCATTAGAGAAAATCCCCTATGAGCAAGGCCCTTAGCACGATACCATTAAAACACCTCTGGGCTACAGTCTCAAGAGACCGGACTAGACTAGTCTTGAAGCAGTACAGTTATCAAGCAAAACCTCTACCATTATAGCAACAACAATAACCAAGATTTCTGTGTGCTTCTGGAAAAATATCAAAAACAGAGAGGAGCAGGAGTTGATTTTTTTTTCCCCATGTCTTCTTGTTCATGAAGGAACTTCACATAGAGGAAGATACAAGAGAAGAAATCTCTCAATTTGTGTGAGCTGAACCAGCACAAAGACTTTATTCCTGAGAAGGAAACAAAAAGCAGCCCTGACACTGCCAGAGGAAAAAAAAGTTCTAAACCCAGCCCAGCTGCAAGGWTGGCTTAATAGTTTTCACAGTAGATATAAAAAAACCCTTTGTGATATAAAAGCTGCAAGAGCCGTGTGCTCCGTAGCCATTTCCTTTGGCTGAGTTGCAGTGCCCTACCTTTAAACAGCTACACAAGTTTCCGAAAGCCCACAGCACACTACAGGCAGACCTGTGTCACCTTTTTGTCCTCAAACTCCTCATACTCATACTTGTGTACTTATCTAGACAACAAAGTTGAAAAAAAATAAATAAAAAGGAAATAAAAAGGAAGAGTTATGCCTGGCACTACGTTATCACTGCAAAGGAGCAGAGTGAGATGACGAGGCTCTTTCTTCGGCCCCTCTGGATGGCAGAGGAGTAGAGTGAGCTTTCGACCCAGATGACAGGCTGCACGTGGCTCACCGGAGCCCCCTTTATTACAGATGCTGTTATCAAACGGCACCAGCCCCTGGCAGCTCGGCCTGTCCCTGTGCGGGGCGGAAGCGGTCCAGGAAGTCCAGGTAGGCCTTCTTCTGCGGCGCCGCCGCCGGGACAAAGTGCCCGCCAGGGTGCGCAACGACGACGGGCTCCACGAAGCGCTGGGCCAGCTCCTGGCTGAGGCGGGGGGCGATGACGGCGTCAGCGTCGCCCACGATGTGCAGCGTGGGCAGGGCGATGGGCTGCCGGTAGAAGTGGCCGTGGGCCGGGGCGCGGCTGGCGAAGCCTGCCACCAGGATGGCGAAGGCGACGGGGAAGCGGGGGTCGCCGCGGGCCCGCAGCGCGCACACCATGGCAGCCAGCGCCGCGCCCTGGCTGAAGCCCAGCAGCCCGTCGAAGGGCCCACGCTCCGCCAGCGCCGCCGCCACGGCCGACAGCGACTCCTCCAGCCCCGCCGGCGCCGCCGCCTCCTCCTGCGCCTCGAAGGTGCCGGGCCCGGAGAACCACCAGCCGCGGGGGTCGTCGTCGCTGTCGCCGTCGCCGCCGGGCACGGGGTGCGGCGCGCTCAGCGCCACCAGCTCGGCGCGGCCGCGCAGCGCCTTGCGCAGCGCCCCGGTGCGCTCCCGGAAGCGGCGCTCGTTCTGCCGGTAGCCATGGAGGCCCAGCAGCCGCAGCGGCCGCCCCTCCGACATGGCGCTCGCCGCCACCGGAAACCGGCGCCCGCCGCTTCCGCCGGCGCCCGCCCTTCCCGCCGAAACGCCGCGCGCTCATTGGGCGGCGCCGCCGGCGGGGCGGGGCCTGGCGCGCGCCTCTCTCCGCCGGCGTCGCGCGCCCCCTGGCGGCGGGCGGGCGGGCGGCAGCGGGGCGGCGGCCGCGCTCCCCGGGGCCGCTACGCTCGCGGGCTCTCGGCGGCGGCGGCGGGGGCCCGAGGCCCGGCCTGGGAGACGGGGGAAGCGTCCGTCAGCCCTGCCCCGGCTGCGATGCTGCCCGCAGGGGCCCCAAAGGCCTGCGCTGGCGGGCGACGCCCTCCTCCCCGGGGTGCAGCGCCTGGCGGGGGCTCGCGGAGCGCACGGGACCCCGCCAGGCTCTGCTCTGCCCAGATGTGCGCCCAGATGTGCGCCCAGACAGGGATGCTGCCCACAGGGGCCTCAGCAGCCTGTGCGGGCAGGTGACTCCCCCCCCTCCTCCCCAGGGTGCAGCACCCGTCAGGGACTTGCGGAGCACACGGGACCCCGCCAGGCTCTGCTCCGGCCAGCTGTGCGCCCAGATGTGCATCCCAGACAGCAATGCTGCCCGCAGGGGCTCTCAAGGGCCTGCGTGGGTGGGCAATGCCCCACCCTGGGGTGCAGCGCCCACCAGGGGCTTGTGGAGCAGGCGGCTCAGCACCGAGCTCGCCAGGCTGTGCTCTGCCCAGATGTGCGCCCAGATGTGTGCCCAGCTGCGTGCCCCAGCTAGGGATGCTGCCCACCAGAGCCCCGGCTGGTTCTGGTGCCCGTCGGCGCTGGGCCGGGGCAGAAGCCACAGGGTGGCGCTTTCGGCACGCAGCACCGGGCACCCAGAGTCCGCGCTGCGCCGAGGGGTCCGCGCTGCCCGCACCCCTCCACCCCGCCGGCGGCCAAGAGCAAAGGGGCAAAGCGGGCACCCGCCGCCTCGCTCCGCACCTCCCCCGAGGCCGGGTTAGGCCCTGGCGATCCCCCGCCACGACGGGACGCGCTGCCCACCTGGGCTGGCCGGCCGGGGTGCTGGGGCTGGCGGCTGGCATGGTTCACGGTCCAGGGCCCCAGGGACTGGCTGGCGTAGAAATCCATGGGGTACGTGCGCTGCCACTCGATGTCCTGGAGTGCCACGGCTGCCTGCGGAGCGGGGCGAGGAGGTGAGGCCCCCCGCGGGCTGCCGGCAGCCTGGGGCATCCCCCGGCGCCGAGGTTCTGCCCGCAGCCCTGCCGTGCTCCCCCGCCGGCCCCGAGGGCTCCTCACCTCGTAGGGCGTCAGCAGCGGCTTGCTGAAGGCTTCGCCCCAGTCGATGGAGAGCCGGGGACAGGCTACCTGCACCCACCTGGAAGGGAAGCACAGGGCGACGCTCACCCCTGCCGACGGCCGGCGCGCGGGGCACCCACCGCGGAGACGGAGCCATTTGCACGCAGACGCGAGGGATGGGGGCGAGCAGCCTTTTTGGAAGGAGCTGAACGACGAGCTGAGATAAAGCCCCTCCGGGGCCCCCAGGGCTCAGTGCCGGGGGCGAGGGAGCAGAGCAGGCAGCAAGCGAGTTGCCCCGCTGCGATCGAGAGCCTGGACTTGGTGTGTGCCCGGCTGGCAGAYGCTGTGCCGGCCCAGCGTGGTGCTGAGCATCCAGCTCAGGACAGCCTGGCACAGGCCGTGCTCGGCGTCTTTAGTGCCGTCTGGTCCCAGCCACATCCCCATTGCGAGGAATCTGTTCCTCTCTCCATCAGGCTTAGCCACGTCCAGCGGAGCGAGAGCACCGCACGAACCGGCCCAGGCTGCCATGAATATTTCAGAGGCTGGGAACGAACCCCCACAGCGGCGGGGAGCTGCCCTCCCAAGGACAGCCGCGTCCCCAGAGCCCGACCATCAGCCGTGGGCGGGCTGTTGGGACCCCGCTTGAGCTGTGCCAGGGTCTGTCCAGGTGGCAGCAGGACGGATGTGACATAGACGGCATCTGGACAGCCTCAAGGACGCCGCTTTGACGTCTGCAGCCAGGACACGGAGCRAGGGCACCGCCCCAGTGAAGCGGCTGCAGTTCGTTCCCACCACGCGGCGGCACAGTCCTGGGGGGATCCCAGCAGCACGAGGGCCGGGAGCCGAGAGACGCCACGTGGCGGGGAGGCAGACAGAGAAACCCTCCGCGACAGTAAATCAGAGAYGGGGATCTAAATTCAGCCCATTCCCAAATCCCCAAAGGCCTTGCAGCGAGCGAGGAGGCAGGAGGCTGCGGCAGCTGCCTCGGGGCTTCCATAGGGAAATGGGAACCAGACACCAGAGGCCTGGATGCTGCCGGGGCTGTGCGCACAGCGGGGCTRGGGGCACCCTGGGGACACCGGCACGGAGGGGCGGGCGCGGGGTGGCAACACTCACGCGTCCACGTCAGGGAAGAGCTGCAGCTTGCTGGGGAAGATCTCGGAGAGCAGCACCCGCACGTAGGGCCGTCCCAGGGCGCGGAGACGCGACTCCAGGTGCTGGGGGAAGGCAAGRCACCGATGGACGGTGAGAGGTGCCCGGGCAGGCTTCGGCGATGAGCCGATGCCCCCAGCATGGCGTTTTCCAGCCCTGGAAGCAGCAAGGAAGCCAGACCAGCCCCAAGCCCTGCCTGTGGCACAGTCACATCCCTGCACCTCCAGACCCCGACTGCATCCACCGAGCCCCCGGGGCCGTTTCAGCTCCGTGGCCGCAGGGCAGGATGGGCGCAGCGATGGAGCCGGGCCCCCGGCCAGCCGCCCCGTGCTCCGGCCGCGGCTCCCCCTCGCGCACAGCTCTCCCYGGTGCCCGCCTCAGCCTAATGAAGTAATTACCGCTCAATGACAACAATCTGTTCTCGTTAGCGGCTCCCTTCTCTGGGAGGCGAAAGGCTGCAGGGAGGAAGCGACCGGCCCAGGAGCTGCCTGCTCCTTCCTTGCCCTTCAAAGCCGCCACTAATTGCCCTGTGCTCGGCCAGCCCCAGCGACACCTCCGGCCTGCCCTTGGCTCCACGGAGCAGGAGCCATCGCCGGGAACTCGCTGCCCCTCCGCTGACCACCCCCAGCATCGCCCTGCAAGCGCGCGACGTTCCCGCGCTGCCCCAAACGCCACCCGCASCCCCCCAGAAAGTCCTGCCCGTCCTCCGCAGCGCCGGGCCGGCCCTCGCCCTCTGGCAGCGGGGCGAAGGTGCCATCGCTCACCCCGGGGGCAACGGCCGGCCCATCCTCCCCGCCCGGGACCCGCGGCATCCCGAGCGCAGGCTGAGCCCCCGGGGGCAGGCGAGAGGCGGCGGGTACCTGCAGGATGCCGGGGGAGCCCTGGCGCCCCAGCGTCCCCAGGATGAGCCCCCAGGTGCGGGCGCCGGCGGCRGTGCGGATGGCCTCCTGCCGAGCGCGGTGCATGCGCTCGTGGGCGTAGTGCTCCTGCGAGAAGACCTTGCTGTAGGGATCGTACCTGCGAGGGAGACCCAGGCTCAGCCGACCCCGTCCCCGGTGGCGCCCGGAGCCCTGCTGCCCCCACACCGCCCCGCCGGCCCCCAGCTCCGGCAGTGGCCCCGTGCCTGCTCAGCCCCACAGCCTCCGCCACTAGCGGGGACGGCGGTGCCTCTGGGGACTGTGTCCAGCCCCGGCTGCGAGGGGCTGGCCCTGGGGCCGYGCTCGAGGCCCCGAGGGACACGGTTAGTTGGTCTCCTGGGCTGGGGGGACGCTGCCCCGCGTCGCCATCCCTGAGTGCGTCGCTGCACCCCTCCACGCCAGCCCCGCTCCCGGGGGAGCCCAGCTCGCCCAGCCGGTGGGACCAGACCCCGCCCCGCCTCGCCGCCCTCCTTCGTTAGCACTAATTGGCTCCGAGAGCATCCCTGCGCGGGGATGCAGGGGCCCAGCAGGCTCAACATGGCTCCAGGACCTGTCGGGGGGATGCAGCGGAGACGGGTGCCGGGGTCGCGTTCCTGTCCCAGCCCCCGGACGCCCAGCACAGCCCGGGCCACTCGCTCCGCTCCGCGCTCGGCTCCCCCCTGCCGGCTCATCAATTATGAAGAAATCTTTGATTTGTTGCTTTGTTTGACGAGGGGAATTTTAATCAAATCCCACTCGGGTTTCGGCAGCTTCCCCAGCGCCATAAACCTGACGCGCGTCTCCCGTTAGTAACAAACGACCTACTAAGAAATTCAGATTTYGCCAAATGGGCCCAGCCTTTCGCTCTTGATATTTCATCTGCTTTCAGCAGCCTCATCATCGCGCTTTATGGCCTCTGCCTGCAGCAGCCGGGAGTTTAATGGCTGCACCTCAAAGAGCTTTCACAGGTACTTGTCAAAATGTTTATATTCAGCCGGAGTAAATGGCTGGTGTTCATCTCGCCGAGCGCGGCGCCCCTTGGCACCTCTCCACCAGCCCGCCGCGCCGCGGCCGCGCACCCGGCTCCGCGGGGCCGCCTGAGCGCGCGAAGCCCTCGAGGAGGCCAGCGCCAGCGCTGCGCCGGCCCCGGCTCGGCCCACGGGTGGGGACGGCCCTCCCCCTTCTCCGGTGACCCGTGTCTCCTGGCGTCCCCGGCGCGCTGCAGGGAGCCGGGGGGGCTCCCGGGGCTCCGCAGCTCCCGGGGGAGCAGTGCCGCCGCTGMGGGGCTCTTGGGGAAAGGAGAAGGTGCGGGAGGGTTTGGGCTTCCCACCGCGGCCCCGTACCTGTAGGCAGGGATTCCCGGGTTGGCGATCATGATGGACTCCAGGTGGAAGCGCCCGTCGCCCAGGTACCTGCAGGGAGGAGAGGAGGCGCTGCGGGACACGGGACACCGCAGTGCATGGACCAGCRGTCCCCCAGGTCCCAGCGCGTGGAGGTGCCAGTGCCGCTCTCGCACGTGACGCCGCACGGCAGCGGCAGGGCTGTCCCCGAGCGGAGATGGGTGCCCTGAGCCTGCCGCGGGCGGCGCGACGCGACGCGACGCAGCCCAAAGGGCCGTGCTGGGCAGCCTGGCTGCGCCAAGCCATTTCCCGGGCAGCGGGGAGCACGTCGGCTGCAGGGTGCCCGAGCCTGGCACGTCCCCCGACACGCCAGCGTTGGCACCGGCGCAGGGGGAGACGTCCGCTCTSGGGGCTAAAGCGGGCGCCCGCCTCGGCGCGGTGCAGCGGGGGCAGCGCCCGGGAGCTGCTCCATCGCTTCGGCTTGCTCTAGACATTGCTGCTTCCATTTCTAATCGGATTTCAAGTCAGCAATTACATTTCAAAGCCTTTCATTCAGCTGCCCTAATGGAGTGAGGGCTTGGAAAATGAATTCAGACGTAAAACTTGACTAGATTTTGCCCTTAATTGGAGAATGACATTTTGGAAGATCAAAGCTAATTTGTCTGCAAAAGTTAGCCCCAGAGACGGGCTAAATAAGAAAATAATAACGAAAGAAGGAGCACCAGGAGGCTGCAGGTACGACGGCACCTGCCCGGGTGGCAGGGAGGAGGCTGCAGCCAGCTCCGACTGCTCCGCCAGCGCGGGGACGGCAAGGCCGGGAAGGATCCGCTCACGCCCACGTAAACCCAGCCCGGCCGCCTCTCCCCCGCTCTCCACGACCTTGGGGACGGATGAAAGGAAACGCTTCTTTCCCTGCTCTCCGCGCGGCTAATGGGAACCTCGGGAGATGCGAGGCAGAACGAGGCCCYGTGCGAAGCCGGAGACCCCTCGGATCCCGGCCTCCCGCGCACGGACGTGCCGGAGGGGCTCTGCGCCCCCAAGTTTTCTCTCCGAAGGCCTGGGGAGTTTCACATCCGACTTCTCCTGGCTCGAAGGCAGCCCACGCGGCAGCTCCGGCTGCGGAGGTGCCGGTCCCGGCCGGCAGAGGAGGCTGAGCGGAGCCACGGCAGCCCCAGAACGGTCCCCGAACGCGACGCCCCGCGCAAACCCGCGCGGARGAGACGTCGCACAGCGCAACACCCCCCGGCACGTTAGCAATCATTAGCCAGGCTCCCCGACCGGCAGCGTTTGGAAACACCTCTGCGCTGACAAGCTGGTTCCCGTTTCGGAGACCAAACCTCTTCTCGCTGGAGCAGAGGGATTTTCTCCCGCGATCCCGGGCTGCCGGTGGCCGGGGCCTCGGGCACTTGCGGGGCGTCAAGGCTCGGAGCAAAGCAGGCGGCACGGGAGAAGGGAGCGCTCGGGAACTCCGCTCGCCGCAGACCCGCCGGGCCGCGGCAGCGGGGCAGGCGTCCCGGGGAAACCCTGCGAGCCGAGGCCCCGCTCTGGCTCTCTCCCTAGGGAAGGGCCACCCTGCCCCGGGGCTCCCTGGCTCCCCCCAAGGGTGGGGTCCTTGTATTTATTTATTCTGCAGCGCACTGTATTCACAGTACATTAAGCATTTCCATTACCTAAAATAATTAGGTGATAGGAAGCGAAGTGCTCCCTCTAATTTGCTGTCCTTAAATAAAATTAATGTTGCTGTGATGTTGGGCCCCGGCCATTTGTCTTTTCCAATTATCCACCCGCCCTTCCATCTATTATCTATTCTGATATACGACTCAATTATTTCCTCCGTGCTACAAGCACAAGCCACTCCAAGGAGCGCCGGGAGCCGCGGGGAGCCCGTCCCACCCCGCTCCTGCCCCCTCGSGCCACCCGCCCCGCACGCAGCGCCCGGGGAGCCCCAGCAAGGCCCCCGGGGCAGCGGCGACGGGCATGAACAGGGCGAGCATCCTCCACCAGGCCGTTTCCCAAAGCGCGGCGGGCGCTGAGCCCGCGCCAACGTGCCCCGCGGGTTTGATAGCMCAGGGGACGGGGCAGGGCTGGGGGCTGTGTCCCCCCTGGGTGCAGAGCCCTGTCCCTGCTCGCACATGCACAAGGTCCCCACCACCCCAGGACAGAGACACCCGCCATGCAGCTCAGCCCCTGCCCCCAGAGCTGCGGGGCAGCTCCAGCGCCGAGGACGGGCACAGCTCAGCGCTGCGGGAGCACAACCTGCCCGGGCCGTGCTGGGCCCCCCCGGCAGCCCCGCGGACCTGCCGCGAGCCGGAGCGAGGGAGGGGAGAGGGCGGGAAAGGGGACAGAGATGGAGGGGAGCGGGCGTATCCCCGAGCGGGGCGCGCAGCGGGCAGAGCAGCCTCCAGCCCCGGGTACTCACACGATAGCATCCGTGTCCTGYGCGAGCCGGGGAGACGTGCAGCCCAGGATCTCGCCGGGAGAGAGGGGCTTGCACTGGGGCACGCACACCTTGTACTGGGAGCGCAGCTCCTGCGAGGCCGCCTGCGGAAGGCACCGGGGTCAGGGCACGGCTGGGCAAGCCCGGCCGCGGCYGCACGGGAGCAGGATGCACCCCAAAATCAGCTCTTGGCACCGAGCAGCGAAGGCCTGGGACCCTCCAGCAACCCTCGTGGCATTGCTGGGTCCCTCGGCCCGTCCCATGTCCGAGGGACGCCGGCAGCGATGCACCGATGGCCCRGGCACCGGCTGCGGGGCCCGGAGGTGAGCTGGTCACTTGGGCATCGAGGAGGGAACTGGCCCTGCACAGGAGAGGTGCTCCGAGGCAACGTATCAATTAAAATACAAGGGAAAACGCTAAACGCTTCAACAGCCCCGTTTAGACAGACACGGCTCAAGAGGCTCATTCATCTCCTCCCATCCCGCCCAGCCGGCCGTTCGGGAGGAGACAGACGGACCCGCCGGAGCTTCCCCTGCCGCTGCCGGCACTGCATCAAAATGCCAAGTGCTCCCGYGCCTGCCCTGACATTTACGGAGCAGCCCCCGGGGGAGCCGGGGAGGGGTGCCGCCATGAAACATTGATCAGAGTTATTATAAAGTACTTGATCAACATTACGGCGGCAGCATATTATCGCCGCTATTCATTAGAGGGGAACCGCCACCAGCAGCAAYGCGGGCGGCTGGGAGCAGAGAGCCCCCGCGCCGCTGCGCTGCAAGGGGCTCCGCTGCGCGCCAAGGGCTGCCGCTCGTCCGCGCCTGCGGGGACACGGAGCGGGGCTGAAAGAGGGCATSGCGCCGGGCAGAGGCATCGCGCCGGGCGCCCGGCCTGGGTGATGCGCAAGCCCCGTCCCGTGCCCCTCGGAGCCGGAGCCGCGGGGCTCCCGCCTCACCTGCAGCGCCGACACGAACTGCACGGTGCTGACGAGGGCCAGCGAGGCGCCCGCGGGGAAGTTGAAGCGCAGGGTCTCGAGGAAGTGGGACGTGTCGATCTTTATGTCCACRAAGACGTAGAGCATCTTCACCCCTTGCGTGGCGTCGATGGGAACTGGCGACCGGGAGAGACAGGCGCTCAGTCTCTCAGCGCTCGCCGGGCCGGGAAGGGCCGCGCCGCCCCCGCGCCCGCGCTGTCACCCAGGGCACAYGCAGCCGGCGGCGGGAGCGGCGGGGAGCACCCGGTCATTTCTCGCTGGATAATGGCAGCCCAGGGAATCAATGAACACAAATCTAATTACCCCCGGTGCTAAGAAGCCTGTGTCACCACGATTAAGTGAATAATTAAAGTACACGGAGTCTGCATCGATCCACAGCTCCACATTCACTTCCCATTTTGGTGCTCTTCACCCGATCACAATTAAGTGCAAATTACTCCCTGCTGCGAGGCAGAGCAGCCCGGGGAAGGAGAGGAGAAGAGCCTCTGTCCTCTACGGGGACGGAGCCCCGCGGCGGGGCAGGAGCCGAGCGGTCCCCAGCTCCCGGCAGGCAGGACGCGAGGCCGGGCCAGGTGGCTGCAGGCAGCGAACAGGGACRCGAACAGCAGCGGGGCTGGTCCCTGCTCGGCTCGCTGCCACACAGCTGGACAGGAGGACATGCAGCCCTGCCTTCCCCTGCGGCACGGCAGCTCCGGCAGATGCGGTTCCCGTCCCCCGAGAGCAGCCGCTGGTGGCTAGCTCTCCGCACGGCGCCCGTGCCCAGGCACCGCTGGCTAGAGGCCCCCTTCCTTCCCTTCTTGCTGTTAATTAATCTAATAGCAAGCTACAAAGCAGGAGTTTTTATGTTCCCTGTTTCAGCGGTACCTGTAACCCTCACTTCCGTAACAAAGCACCTAGCACGGATATTTATCACTGCGAATGCTCACGCTGACACGGCTTTCGGGACACAGTTCTCAACGGGTAACTCAGTATTTTATATGGAGCATGATGCAATCCTTAAAACCCATTTAAAGAGCCCTGTAATGTCCAAGGGCTTCTCTAGTCCCTGCTGGGACTTGCTAGGCGGGCTGAGGGCTGGCACCCGCCGTGGGCAGGTGCCCCAAGGGCAGGGACGCAGGGTGCCAGCAGAGCCGTAGGCAGAGCCCGGAGAGCGCCGTGCCGCAGCGGCTACTGCGGGGACACGCCGTCGGGAGCCCTGCGGCCGCCGAGCCCCAGCCCGCGGCACGGGCAGCGGCCGGCCCGTCGGCCTGCCCGCGGCAGCGCCCGCGCGGCACCGCAATTCTGCCGGTCCACCTTAAAACCCAGAGTGTCTTATTGTTATTTTTGGGCTGATTCCATCCTGGGTGGACTTCAAAGTTAGCAGCATCTGGGACAGCAGTGCAGTTTCCATGGCAACTGAATCCAGAGTACYGTTCCGCCTAGGGAGCGCACAGCCTCCTCCTCGCTCTGCCTTCAAACAAGCCATCGCACCGGCAAAACACACTTTCCGAGCCCGGGCCGGCATGGGAGATGGCCACCAACCCCCTTGGCACAGGGACAGGGGCCTGGCTGGGCCCCCAGGCGAGCCGGCGCCCCGCAAGAGCCCCCGCGGCCATTGCTCCCCTCCTCGGTYGCTCCTGACCTTGCTTCCAACATCCCGAGCTGCGGGAGCAATGGTGACAGCAGCCCTATTCCCTCTCGGCTGCTCCCCGGCGAGTGGCAGGCTCCGATCCCGCACACTCGCGCTGGGCTCTCGCCCCGTTTCGCTGCTCTCGGCGCCCAGGGCTGGGGTTTGGGCACCGTCCCGGCACAGGGCAGGGCAGCACGAAGCCCCGTTACCTGGCACAGCGGGAGGGGAGCTGCTCCGTGCACCCTGCCGTCCCCAAACCCTGCCCACAGGCAGGGAACCGGGCAGCCTGGCCCCAGCCGAACAAAGCAATCGAGGCTGGAGAACAGAAATCCCTTCTTAAGGGGATTAGCGCTCAGCGCCGAGCCCTCGAGCTGGCCTCAAGCACGGCCGGGAGCAGCCGCGGGGCCAGCGGGACCAAGCGGTCTTTCATCCAGACGGCTTGTCGGAGGCAAGAGCCTCCGCAACCCAAGCGGCCGCCGCCGGGCGCTGCGGGGACGTCGTGCCAGCAACGGTAACGGAAGCATCGTGCCGGCCCGGAAAGCGCCGCGCTGCCAGGGCTGGGGAGGCAGCACCATGCTGGGAGGCCCCGGGCGGCCTCCGCCGCCTCACGCGCGGCTGCCTCGGGTCACGCAGCGGCCGGGGGCYGCCGGCGGGCTGGTGCGTCACCTACTCAGGCAGCTGTGGCCGTAGTGCACGAGGAAGTCGGCGCCCAGGGCCTTGGCCGTGTAGTCGTCCACGCAGCAGGCACCGTAGGTCACGTCGCCCATCACCACCGCCTCCGCTCCCGTGAACCTGCGGGGAGGCACGACAGTGAGGCACGGCCGCCGCCGGGCCGCCCCACGCCCCGTCCTCCCGCCCGCGCCACGAACGGGGGCCCCCACGCCTGCCGTGCCGGAGGGCCCCTCCGCAGGCACGGAAGAGGATGAGCACTGGCTACTCCCGGAGATGTCAACATGATTAAACTGGAGAGAGGTAATCCGCCTCTTCAATTGGGTAAAGCTGTTTGCAATTCAGCGGATTATCCGCTCATCAAATAATATGCTGCCAGCTTCCTAATGCACCAGGAGGGAGAGGAGGCAGAGGGAGCCGCGGCACCTTCACCCTCATCGGCCGGCCCCAGGCACTGGAGCCACCGGCACGTGCCCTGCCGCAGCTCCTGGAGAAGAGCCGGGCACGGCAAACGGCCGCCTTGGTCCTCCATGTGGCTCCAGGCAGCGTGCGAGCCGGGGTGCCCCGGGCCGCCGTGCCCGCCGCGGGTGCCAGCTCGGCCAAGCCGGGGTGCCGGGCGCGCAGGGAGGAGCAGCCGGTGCTGAGGTGGTGCTTGGAGAGGAGAAGTGCTGAGTGAAGGCTGCCACCGGCCCCCTTGCCCGCTCCGGCACCCGCGCGGCGACGGAGGGGCAYGCGGCGGGCATGGGAGATAAGGCCGGGGCTCCCGCCTGATTTAGAGGCGCCACCTTTGTAGGTATTTTATTGCACCATTTCAGGGGATTATTAGCTTGGCCGCTTTCCCAGGGAGCTGCGGTGGTATTTTAATTACGGAAGCAGGTATTGTAACGGCAAAGCCCCGCGCCTGGAGGGGCTGCTCGCACCAGCTGCTAATTCCTTATTTACACAGAGGTTGTGCCGAGCGCGGGCAGGGCGCGCGCTC